>NC_143570.1:100657500-100865313 GCF_054136105.1 Typopeltis vanoorti | reverse complement strand
CCCTTTAACCTTTAACCTTTGACCCTTGACATTTGACAGCAAAGGATCTTTTCCCCAGTACCTAACCTAACCTAACAGCAAAGGATCTTTTCCCCAGTACCTAACCTAACCTAACAGCAAAGGATATTTTACCCAGTACCTAACCTAACCTAACAGCAAAGAATCTTTTACCCAGTACCTTACCTAACCAAACAGCAAAGGATCTTTTACCCAGTACCTAACCTAACCTAACAGTAAAGGATCTTTTACCCAGTAGCTAACCTAACCTAACAGAAGGATCTTTTCCCGAGTACCTAACCTAACCTAACAGAAAAGGATCTTTTCCCCAGTACCTAACTTAACCTAACAGCAAAGGATTTTCTCCCAAGTACCTAACCTAACCTAACAGCAAAGAATCTTTTCCCCAGTACCTAACCTAACAGCAAAGGATCTTTTCCCCAGTACCTAACCTAACCAAACAGCAAAGGATCTTTTCCCCAGGACCTAACCTAACCTAACAGCAAAGGATCTTTTCCCCAGTACCTAACCTAACCTAACAGCAAAGGTCTTTTACCCAGTACTTAACCTAACCTAACCTAATAGCACAGGATCTTTTCCCAGTACCTAACCTGACCTAACCTAACCTAACCTAAACCTAAACCTAACCTATCCTAACCTAATCCTAAACCTAACCTAACCTAACCTAACCTAACCTAAACCTAAACCTAAACCTAAACCTAACCTCACCTCACCTAACCTAACCAAACTTAACTTTTAAGGTTAATTTAACCTTAAAATTTAAAATCCTTAAAAGAAACATGGCTATAAATATTACATAATAAAAAATATCTAATAAATATTTTCTTCAACCAATTTTCAAAATGGTTACTCTGGAAAAAAAGTACTTTAAATTATTACCTAAGAAATCTAACCTAATGCCACTGCTGTATATAAAGCAAATCTATGCAAATAGTTGCTGAACAATAGCCTTATAAAGAGGGATGATAATATCCTCATATGCACTAGTTAGCACATGTCTCTACATCCAAGTCATTTGATCTATTTTGCCAATATTTTTGGAATATGCCCTCTGAGCTGGAATTGCTGTTCACCTGTATGCACAAGTCCAAGCCTCAGTAATCTCATAGAATCCAGTACCATGAATGTAACCTCAAATCTAAAGCTTTACTCTTTGCAATATTAACAACAGTGCATTAACAACTATCACTGCAATTTATTTAAATCAACCTGAATGCAAAAAAGTAATGAGAACATTTGTATAATTTATGTATTCAAATAATTGCCATTGAATAAAGGTCACTTTCTAAGTAACCCTCCACAAAATATCATGGTTGCAACATTCTTTCCATTTGGTATAATCAGATTTCCTTCCATGTGGAAAGGAAAATGGAAATTCCTTTTTCATTATATATATATATGTATATGTATATGGATATATATGTCCTCCCCTTTCAATTTGAAAGGGGAGGACATATATATATACACAATATATATATATACACAATATATATATATACACATAGCATTGTACCATTTAAAAGTTTTCTTCTCAGCACTTTATCATATATCTTTACCAGGTCTGATGATAAATCCCTGTATATAACAAGGATCTTTACAAAATAGTTTCTTGTTATTTTACTGAAGATATTCTGTTTGTGCTAAAATAAAATCCTGGTCCAGGTAACTATTTGGCCTGAGGTCAGTTTGTTCTCAAAGTTTCTATTTCAAACTTTTTTCTATCTTCTCAAATATGCTCACATAAATCTTACCCAGAAAATTAAGTAAAGAATTCTCTTATTGTGTTCAGTTTTATTTCGCTTTCTATAAGTATATACTATGAAATCCTTACTTGAATCTCCTTCAATTTGAACTTCTTACCAGGGAGCATTTTGAGTTATTCAATCCAACTTCTGTGAAATATTTTACCTCCATATTTGAGCATTTCTGGTCAATTACTATTTAATCCATATGTTCAGTTGGCAAAAATATCTTGTGTACTTTCTTTTTAAAAAAGAAAGAACATTCTCAACAGCATTTCGATCTGAAAATGTCAATCACTTGACAAAAAAGAAAATACCACATATTCTTTGTATTATTATTATATGGGTATCTCCATGGAGTTAACTCATCATGGGAGACTGACACTAACCTTTACACACAAAGTACCTATCATACTTCTGCTTAACTCGTTCACTGTTAGAGCCCTCACAACTAATACTGGTAATCCTTTCCACTCCATTACCACTTTCTAAGCAAAAAATCTACTCCACACATAACCTTTATTGGTTACTTTATGCTCTCTCTGTCCATTCATCATGTAGTGAACATTTACCTCTGTGTTAATCTTATAAAACCCCATTATTAAGTCTCTATCATGTCCTCACATTTTTCTTGTCCTCTAAACTTTGCAACCTACCCACTTTCAACCTATCCTAATCTGGAGCATTGCACACAGACCTGTCACCAGATTAGTCATTCATCTCTGAATACCCTCCATCACCTCCTGTTCCCTAAGAAGCATATATGACCATATCTGTATATATTCACTTGAATACCATATAAATCATATACAGTATTCAAGATGCAGAACAATCATAACCTCATAAAGAGGTACCCTAACCTCCCTATCTTAGTAGTGTCTTTTTCAACAGCCCAGTAATCCTTTGTCCGATTTTATCAACTTTTGCAATATGCTCTCTGAACTTACTCCCTGTCAACCATTTCCACCAAGTCCCTGGCCTCATTAATTTTCTCGAATACAGTACCACCAATGTGATATGCAGTGTGTAATTTTCAACCAAAGTGCATAACCTTACATTTTGTAACATTAAATTGATGATCATATTCCTTCACCCATGCTGCTGTTTATTTAATCAGCCCATTGGATATCTGCATCACCTTTATCAGTTATTGTCCTCCCAAGTTTTGCATCAACAATTACACTGAACTTTGAGGGATCATTTCTGACATCTGGAACATATCACCAGATAGAGAATTTCAAAGAATACAATATCGGCACTTTAAGAAAATTTAAAGTCTACAAAAAAACTTCACTTCCAAACTACAATTATATCTGAACACTATAATAAACCTCTCTTTCGTTAACCCTGAAGCAATTAGTATACTCGCATGTCGTCGAATCTTTGCAATAGCACCTAAGAAAATCCTGCAGAGGAAATAATGATACACAGAATAAGGTACCTACAGCCTTCCCAACCATACTGCAAATAACAGCATATTGGATGTAGCCAGTTTTCTCACACAAGGTGAACCATTCAAGTTCAAGGTATCAAGAAAGAATTTGAAGCTGTTCAAGGAATTAAAAGCAACAACAAAATACTAATAACCAAAGCAGATAAGGAAAATGCCACAGTGATTTTATACCAATCAGGTTACTCAGGTAGCTTGCCTCTTTACTTCTAGGCTCCTTAACAACTCAGGCTCCTTAAAAAAGTTACATTTTGGAAGTTACAGACAAGAACCTTATACAGCTACTCTTCCTCATTTAGATATACAGACCAAAAATCCATAAACAAAATGTACCATTATGTCCAGCTGTGGATAGCATTGATTCACACCCTCACACACAAATTAGCCAAACATTTAGCAAAGTGTTCACACAGTTTACCGACAACACAAAAAACTCAACCCACTTTAAAGTCAGTAAAGAATAGCTCACACTATCACACTGTCAAAATGGTCAGTTTTGATGTTGTCCTTATTCAAAATGTTCTGCTTAAAGATACGTTAGACCTCACCCATGACATATTTCCTCTCAATATCTCAGTCCTATTGCACTTCAGCATGAATTTAGGCTATTTCGTTTGGGAAGGAAAATTCTACAAACACACATGACTGCCATAGTTTTCCATCTCTGACCAACATTTTTATGGAGACCTTGAAGAAAAAGCCTTTAAATCTGCACCATATAAATTTCCCAACATGGACTGGATGCACTCCACAATTTCTTCTTAACCTTTCTACCGGCTAGGACATCTATAGACGTCCAACTACATCTGGATGAGATTCAGCCCACCTGTTTAAAGAACCTGACTAAGAAGTGCAATTTGACTGTCATGTCCATTAGAAGGTGTGATAAACCCTCACGCTGAAGAGAAAGGTTAATCGGATTACCTCCCATTAGTAGCTGCCTCTCAGTTGCCTATAACAAGAAACGGACTTTCTTGTTCCATGCTGGTGAACTAGATTTTAGTTATATATGATAGACTAAAAATAGAGAAATTATTTATATTTTTGTTTTCTCTTTTTATTGTACAATACAATTTTAATTTCTGGACAAAATAAAGGTCTTGCATAATTTCTTCACTTAACCAATTTAATTTTTTATTTTTTAGCGCTAATTTTTTTCTAATCGCTACTAGACAAAAGATTTTTCTTTGTTCTCGAAGAAATTAATTCACGATAATTATTTGGAATATTCTTTTAAACAAAGAAAAGAAAACTGGCTGCCGACGTTCCAGGTTATATTAATTTTATTTTTGTACAAAACCATCGAAATCGAATAATACTTAACAGATTTCCTGTAGGACACGTTTGAGCAACTTTGCTTTATAGAGAATAACATGAAATTCTTTAATCATATTACTAAATTTTTTCTGCATGTTGTATAGTAATCTGTACTTTCACTTTCTTGGTTTCCTTGTATAATTGGTCATTACAAAATGAAATTAACAGTTATGATTTAAATTTATATTTTCTGCATAATTCAGATATTTTATTCTCCAATTTTTAAAGTAAGTGATACATTTGCTTATTTTTATCATTCAAAATGTGTATATCAAATGTGAAATTTCATTTCCATATTTTTACAATAGAATTGAACTTATTTCGCCTCTGATAGTTTAACCCCCCCCCGCGTTGCATTACTATCACACACCCAAAAACTGTTATGAAACATAGGTACAGTTTTTATTTAATTCGTTATTTTTCTCTAGTAATTGTTCCACATAACTTTAATTTTCGATACTGAAACTATGTGGTGATTATTATAAATTAGCAAATTATAAATCAGACAATATACATATTTCCTGATTATTATAAATCAGGAAATTATGTGATATTCGGATATAGGTGAAATTAATATTTAAAATTACTGTCATCCTTCAAATGCAATATCAGAATAAAGAAAGTGAAAAACCCAAAGTTTCGAAATACATTTCGAAAGCCCGCTCTCGAAATGTCTTGGTCTTTAGACTGGATTCTGAACACACCAATGTTTCGTGATGTTATGACTGAAAAACAATTCAGTCTCATCATGAAGTATTTGCATTTTCAGAATAATGAGAAATACGAGCAGGCAACACATCCTTGCCCAGTCCTCAACAAAATTTATGATTTTCTGATGAAAATCCGTCAAAAATGTAGATCACTCTACATTCCTGAGAGAGACTTGAGTATCGATGAAAGCCTTATGCCATTCAAAGGTGGACTGAAATGTAAGCAGTATATTCCCAAAAAGAAAGCGAAGTATGGAGTAAAATTTTTTATGCTTTGCAAATCGGAAAGTGGATATCTTTGGGATTTCAAACCTTATACGGGAAAGCAAACTGTAATCGAGCACGATAAATATTCGGATCTCCCCTTGTCGATGCATGCAGTAATGCAGTTACTAGACCCTTTACTGGGGAAAGGTTACTGCATTATAATGGATAATTACTATATATGTGTCCTGAACTCGCTGATTTGCATTTACAGCATCTTACAGATAGTTATGGTACTGTAAATGCAAAAAGGCAAGATATGCCTCCAGATCTGGCTTCAGGAAAGCTATCGAAGGGGGAAATCCAAACTTATCAGCGAGGGAAAGTTTTTGCACTACGTTGGAAAGACAAAAAATATGTTTTTCTGCTATCTTCCCTGCACAATCCATCAGCAGAATCCATGGAGAAGCATGGTTTGAAGAAAGAAAAACCATTGCTGTGTGTGCATACAACGACACTATGGGTTGAGACGACAGGTGCGATCAGCAGCTATCATTCTACTCTGTAATGAGGAAGCAGCATAAAAAATATTACAAAAAAGTGTTTGGACATGTTATTTGAATTTTGAAGTGTTTGGATTTTGTTATTTGGAACAGTTTCCTCCTGTACAAGAAAAAATGTTTGTCTACCATAACATATCTAGCATACAGAATAGAAATTGCAAAAGCATTGCTGCATGCACATGCACCTTCTTCAGCAAGCAGAAAAACAGGAAATCCTGCCAGACATCTGAGGTTGAACTCTGCTAACTCCAACCATTATCCCGAAAATCTACCACCAACGGCTAATAAAAAAAAACCACCACACAAATATTATGTATGTAATAAAAAATATCAGAAAAGGAAACAAAAATCTTGAGCCCTGAGTGTAAAACTGCTTTGTGTGTTTACCCTTGCTTCAAGTGTTCCACGCTGTTCAAGAATTTTAAATTCTGAACAGTATGAAATAAAAAATGTTTGTTTTCAAGGCCATCAAAACAGTCCTTTTCAGGACTACAAATATTGATAGAGGGATACCTGAATGCACTGTTTCTTTTTCATCTTGAAGGCAATTTTTAAGTTCTTTTTATGACACAGAGAAACTAGAAGGAGTGTTCCAGGTAAAGTATTTCATCAAAACAATAAAAAATAATGAAATAAAATCTACCCTATATATATATAAAATGATAAGCTTTTTTATGTCATGTTTATCGAAACATTTTGAAACTCAGGGGCTACCCTGAGTGTCGAGTCTTCAAAATTCGAGTCATCAGAATTCAGGGGCTGAACCCCCTTTCGAGTTATCACAATTGAAGGAGAACTGGTCTACCATACTGGAACACAGGGGGTTGGGCATAGCTCCCCTAGTTAATAAATGAAATATATAAATAATAACGGGAAGATTTTCACCTTGCCAACACTCAACATTGATGTGATATGGGTTCCAAATTTCTTGTTTCAGAGATATATATATATATATATTACAAAGTTTTGTAATAAAAATTTCTGCTACAATGAAGTTTGGCAAAATCAACAATATTATTACCACCTTATTTCTGTTTCTTGTGTGTGGGAGAAAAACGGTAAAATATCACTCTTATAATTATATGAGATGTTATAATGGCAAAAATAGTAAGAAAAAAGTCATTTGCAGTTTCTCTTCAAAACAGAAAGAAAGAACATTGTAAATTCAGCCAGTGGAAAAGAAAATACTACATATTTTTCTCCTGTTATCTGATTTTTTTTCTTATAGTTCAAAGAAGAAATCACTGCATAAAACATGAAGTCTGCAGGAGGGAAAAAATCTGGAAATTGGTTACATTATAACGAATAGAGAAATCATGTCATAAAAATTATTCATGTATGATTCTAATCTCAGCAGACAACATTTTCTTCTAGATTAGATATCTAAAGTAACTGAACCTTTGCTACTATTTTACACTAAAATGAATGGGTATGTTCCCCAAGTGATTTACGTTTGTAACAGCTGTCTTGCGAACGATTTATGAAATAAATTATCTGAAATATCCGCAGATTGCTTAGGTCTATATCCCCCCCCCCAAAAAAAGAAGATTATGAAACGCATATGGACCTTTTTGAAAATAATTCAAATCCTCTTTTTCAAGATAATTGTATGATTTAATTTCTAATTTCTGATAATAAAAGTGAAACTGATCATTATAAATTAAGCAATCATTTTGGCATAAATAATGTATAAGCATGTAAACGAAATATCAGTATTTCTGTTAGAATATAGGTAATCAACAATCGAAAAGGAAACAAGACATTCTTGACATATTCTGCACTACAGCCTAGGGCACTTCAGTGTTCTCCCCTTTCTTCTCTATAGCACTGAGAGTAATAAGCCTTCAACTTTTCCTCCAGCTAAGAGGATATTACCAAGTATTTAGAAGACGTAGATTATTTCAGAAATAGCTTCCAGCAGCAGAAGTAATATTTAGATTTTTTAAAAGAAAAACAAACACAAATAATACTACTGTACTTTCTTTTGTGTGGTATGCATATAAACAATTTTGCATGGTGATAATATAGCATATTATTTCTAAAATTTCACATAATTTCAGCAGGCAGTAGAACAGCTGGTTTTAGATTGCAAATAAATAGAACAGAATTAGAAAGTCACAATACAATCTGATTGCCGTATATCTTTTGTCAAAATGGTAAAATGAAGTAATTGATTTTGAATGCTGTCTAGAAAAGCTTTCAAACCTGTGAGTTCTAGGAGATGATAAGGAAGGGGGAAGCATTAGAAAATATAATGCTTTCCCCCTCGTATTTAGTGTTGAATGCAATCGTGACTGCTTCTTTTCCTTGATTTTAATTGCCTGAATATTATATTTTGTATTTATTGCTCAGAAAGATCTCACCAGTTTTTGCCTGTTTTTGTTTGTCACAATTCCTAGTATGTTGATCTGCTATTTATCCAATTCCTTGGCTAGCTCCATTTCTTTGCCATTCAGGCTTATATTGATAGTACCGATCTTGATCTCTAGTGGTGTTGAGTTGGGGTTGGTTTTAGGATTTGTTTCAGTAGGTGACTTTTCACTGTATGCTTTGCTTCCCTGGTGAAAACAATGGGGGCATTGTTTAACTGGGCAATGCCCTTGCCATGATAAAATTCTTTCAAGTTTTCCCATCATTGGATATTTTGGTTTAAGCCAATAAGAATACAATTTGGTCAGCTGACTTGCAAACTGCCAGCCCATCCTCTTTCGTTCAGTATATCCACGTAGATACCTAATGGTGCACCATGAGAAGTTGAGGATTGGACATTAGGTCAGAATCCTTGGTCAGTTCTCTGCATTCCTTTAAAGGCTATATTAAGATCTCCACTGTTATATAGCTTTGAACCTTATGCTAACCTCTAAGCTTCTAAATGTGTAGCGAATTCGACTAGAGTTCCCTCACATGATGAGTCCTTGCACTCCTTGGAGGTGTCACATAATAAGAAGAAAATTTCTGGGCTGAAAATGGTGTGTCCACTAAAACTAAGAACCTGGAAGGTCCAAACCCTGTATGAAGCATATCCAGTTCTATGCCTAATGTTGACAACAATGATAGTGAGATCAAAGAATTTTATGATCAATTAAATTATGATGATTAAAATTACTATCCTGCTTGCTGGAAGAGAGAGAGAGAGAGAGAGAAGTGGATCCTGTTTTTTTTGGAAAGTGATTTTTAATCAGTGAATAGTCTGGTTTCTCCCCGTTTTTCTACATTTTTGAATGCTAAATTGTTTCTCTGAATATGAGTGTTCTTCGGTGGTTGTTTTTTTGGAAGTTAGTTGCTGTTACGATATAATATATTTTGGTTACTGACGGAATCGAATGCATAATGGTGGAAGACAAATCGAAGCTACGTTTTCATTACTGTATTTAGTTATATTTCATTTTATTTAGTGTACTTAAATAGTTTGTTTTGCTTGTAATTGTTTTTACTTTTTTTTCTTATTTATTTAATTTAATTTATTAATTGAATAATTAACGATTATGCTACTCAGCAGTAAGGAATGATCTCTTTCACAAGCCACATATCTATCTTGGTGCAGTACTTACTGCATGTATCTTGGGATACATGCAGTTAGTACTTACTGCATGTATCCCAAGATACATGCAGTAAGTACTGCACCAAGATAGACATGTGGCTTGTGAAAGAGAGCAAGAGCATATGTGTGCAAAATGCAGGCAGTGGGAGGAATAAGTGCATTCGAAATATAAATACCGACCTTGTTGCTCCAGGATCGAGGAATGAATGTAGAAAGACAAGTAGTGTGATAGGAGAGAATGAAATATATATATATGTGAATGAGAAAATAATAGTTGATAGTGTGGAAGGCATGAGTGACAGTTAAAGTTTAGGAGATGGTTTTGTTTGGAAGAATGAATTTAGATCAAGAGTGACTGACCTGTAGAGGGAGATAGATAAGCTGAAAGAGGAGGTGGAATGTCTTGTGAATGAGAGCAGAAGTATAAAGCATAAGATTAGGAGAATGGAAGAGATAAATGCAAGCCAAATCAGAGTAGGGGAGAGAGAGAATTTTTGGAGTGTTACAAGAGGAGAGAAAGGAAACAGAAGAGATGGAATGAGTGAGAGGTATGTGGGTGCTAGCAGACGAGAGGATGGAAACAGTAGGAGAGATATGGAGGTGCTAGAAGAGGAGAGAATGGAAACAGTAGGAGAGAGATAGATGAGAGTGAGAGGTATGGAAATGCTAGAAGACGAGAGGATGGAAACAGTAGGAGAGACGGAATGAGAGAGGGATATGGAAATGCTAAAAGTGGAGAAAATGGAAACAGGGAGAGAGGGAATGAGAGAGATATCCAGGAGTGCTAGAAGATGGGGAGAATGGAAACAGTAGGAGAGAGAGATATGGGAATGCTAGAAGAGAGAATAGCAGTAGAGAAGAGAGAATGAGAGAGAGACCTATGGGAATGAAAGAAGAGGAGAGAAAGGAAACATAGGAGAGAGAGAATAGCAAGAGGTATAATATATGGTGACTCAATGATCTGTGGTGTTCAGCATAGGATGCATGAGGAGTGTTTGCCAGAATGAACAATAGAAAGGGTGGCTATAGCAATTAAGAGATGTGAAAGGGTGGATGAGATGATTGTGATGGTAGGAACAAATGCCTTGAGTGGTAATGTAAGTCAGGCTGTGAGAAATATGAGTTTTTTGCTTGAGACTGTACGGAAAAAGACAGAGAGTGGAAAAGTAGTGTGCGTGTTGCCTAGGTATGAGAGTGATGAGCTGAGCAGAAGAGCAGTGATATTGAATGGTATAATATCACCAATGTGTGACAAGAGAGGAGAGGTATATGTGGATGCTTGGAGTGCATTTGAGGAAAGAGAGGAATTGTATGCGAGAGACCACTTACATTTGACTGAGGAAGGACGTAGGCATCTGGAGAGATTGCTGTTCTAAATGAGTCAGTGTGTCCCAAGGAGGATGATAGCTGGAGTGCCCTCTTGTTGGAATGGATACTTGGGAAAAGGGAGATGATGTCAAGTAACATTGAGCCCAGTGGAGTCTAGAAAGGATAATGCTGGGTATAGAAACAATGGCATTTATATGCTTTATACTAATGCCAGGAGTATCCAGAATAAGGGAGAGAAATTCGTGGCACAGATAGCATCAGCCTGGCCAAAAAGTATTGTGATCACTGAGACGTTGACAGAAAGGAATATAATAACAGGAATAGAAGTCACTGGGTATAGCATTTTTCATCAGGATAGGAGGGGAAAGCATGGTGGTGGGGTACTCTTTATGATAAATGATGAGCTATGTGCTCTAAGAGTGGGGACTTTGGAAGGAAGTGAGACAAATGATTTTTAGAGCATATGGTGTGAGTTAGATGTAGGCAAGACAGGATATTTAGTGGGGTGTTGCTACAGACCCAGGAGCACAGAGCATGGGGACCAGGAGATGTTTAGACAGCTAAGTTTGGCAAGTGCAAGAAGAATGATTGTTATGGGAGATTTTAACTACAGTAGAATAAATTGAAGAGAGGAAGATGCATGTAGCAATAGAGGAATGGAATTTCTAGAATTCTTGAGGGACAAATGTCTTAGGCAACATGTAACAGAGGGAACAAGAGGTTCAAGAGTTTTTGATTTGGTTATAGCATCAGAAGAGTTGATAATGATTGAGATGACATCTCTCCCACCAGATGGAGAGAGTGACCATATGGTTTTGATCTGGAAAATGAATAGACATGCAGGAGTATCAAAGACACAGGAACTTATGTGGAATTATAATGCAGGTGATTATAATAGTCTTAGACGTCAACTTCGGGAAGTTTCATGGAGGGAGGAATTGGAAAGCTGGGATATCGTTTGTGCATGGGATATTGTGAAAGAATATTTGTTAGCAACAATGGTAAGTTGTATACCACGAGTGAAGGACACAATTTGGAGTAAAATGGATGACAAACAATATTTAACAGGAATTGCATACGAGAAAGAGGCTATAGAAGAGATATAAGGAGACAGGTGAAGAGAGGACGCATGTAGAATATAAGACACAGGCCAGAATAGTGAGTAGTTTAGTAAGCAAATCGAAACTGGAATATGAGAGGAGATTGGCCCTAAGATCCAAAGAAAATCCTAGGGAGGTTTTTTGCTATGTGGCCAGTAGGAGGAGAAATGACTGTGTAAGAATGATATTTTAGGATAAAAATGGGAATAAAGTGACTGATGCAGAGGACATAGTGGAACTGTTCAGTGAACACTTGATTGGAGTATTTCATCCTAGAGGAGTCAGTTTTAATGCTAGAGGGATAGGGCTGGTGTGAGGTTTAGAGGTACAGAAGGAGAGTATGTGTTTCAGATACTGAGTACTCTGGATGTTAGTAAAGCTCTCGCACTGAATGGTATTTCTCCACGAGTTTTGAGAGAATGTGCTAGGGACCTGACAGTGCCTTTGAACTGGCTTTTCAACGGTCTGGCTTTCACAAAGTTGCCAAATTACCTTACCTTCCTTCCATTCCCTGGAATGGAAGGAAGGTAAGATAGTGCCATTGCATAAGGGTGGTAACAGACTGGAAGTGTCTAATTATAGGCCAGTCTGTGTCATCAGTAGTTGTTAAGATCTGGGAGAAAGTAGTGAGGAACTGTATACAGCATTGGGCAGATGAGAGTAATGCTATCTGTGAAAGTCAACATGGATTTGTGAAAGGGTGCTGTTGTTTTAGCAATATGCTAGCCTTTCATAATAAAGTTACAAGAACATTAGATGAGGGAAATGCATATACTGCAATTTCCTTAGACTTAGCAAAGCCATTTGACAGGGTGCCAAATGATAAGCTGATATTTAGGTTGCAGCACATGGGTCTGGATGTCAAATTAGTCAACTGGATTCAGGACTGGCTGACTGACAGGTATCAGAGAGTTGTGTATAGTGGTGCAGTTTCAAGGAGGTAGAGGGTTACAAGTGGCATCTCACAGGGCTTAGTAGTAGGACCTATATTGTTTAACCTTTATATCAATGACATTGTCTGTGGATTGCAAGGGGATATTTGGTTGTTTGCAGATGATGTGAAGCAGGGAAGGATTATTAGTGATAGTGCAGATGTGGTAGCCCTGCAAGAGGATTTGAATAAGCTAGATAGATGGGCAAATGGATAGGGGTATCAGTTTAATGCAGCAAAATGTAAGGTCTTGAGGTTTCAGAAACATCGATGGGATGCTGCATACTCTATGGTAGGAGTTATACTGAAGGAAGTAGGGGAAACAAGAGATCTGGGGTTGATGATTGATAGAAACCTGAAGTTTAGGGGACATATTGCAAAGGTGGTGAAGGTAACACAGAGGATTGCTGCAATTATGAGAAGGACACTGACCTGCAGAGATAAGAGAGTTATCATTCTGTTGTATAAGTCTCTGATCAGACCATACTTGGAGTATTGTTCTTAGATTTGGTCCCCTGTATTTGAAGGGGATAAATTAACCCTGAAAAGATAAAAATATGGATGAGAAAGATGGTTTCGAGACTGTACAAGGATAGTTATGGGGATCTGCTGAGGGACTGTGGACTGCAGAGTTGGTGGATAGAAGAAGGAGAGGTGATATGATTGAGATTTTAAACTGTTGAGAGGTGGTTACAGGGTTGACACTGGTTACTTCTTTCTCTTGGTTGAACAGCAGGAAGGAGTGATGACAAGAGGCCATCCCTCGAAGTTACGAAAGGGAACTGTGAGCAAGAGGGTAAGGAGTGGTTTCTTTGCGTGGAGGGTGGTTGAACCGTGGAATGCATTGCCTGGTGCAGTGGTGAGAGCGAGAACAGTCAATGAGTGGTATGGTAGGTTGTGTTTCTTAGGAAGGACCTCCCACGATGAGTCTTTTGACTCCATGGAGGCCTGAATAATAATAATAATAATAATTTAGAACTAATGAAAAATACACGGAAACATGATATTAACATACTCATGGATGATTTCAATGCTAAAGTTGGGAAAGGTAGAAGTGGAGATATAATTAGCGAACATCGATTGGGAACAAGAAATGTGAGAGATTAATAATCAAAAAAAATGGTTTAAGCCGCCATCTGAAAGGCTATGTAATTGGCAATCAGAGGATAATTATACAAATATAGTCAGAAACAAAACAGATTACTTGCTAATTAATCAATGATTTTGAAGTTCCATAAAAGTACAAAAATCTATCCTAGTGTGGATATTGCTTCTATTCATAATCTACTGGTGAAAGTTAAAAAGCTATACTTAAGAAACATCAACAAAAATGATTTGATCTAGGAAATTTAAGAAACCCATAGGTAAAACTAAAACGTGAGTGAAGATCTGAATCAAGAGATAACACTTTTCAAGAATGACGACATCATGGGGGTTGATGAATCATGGGGCAAATTAAAATCTGTCTTCATAGAGAAATGGTGCTAAAACTTTGTCATGATAGGGTAGTAAAAAGAAAGCTTGGATAACTGACAAAATTCTTTCTCTCATGGATCAATGCAGATCATAAAAATTATAGTCCAACAAAATATAGAGATTCAGAAAATTATTAAAGATAAGATCAAAGAAGCAAAAGAAATATGGATGAATGAAAAATATAAAGAAATAGAATTTCTACAGAAGAGTATGACCATTTTAATCTACACAAAAAAGCTGTAAGAGACCCCAGGTATATTTAAGAAAAAAGCAACTATGTATCCTTCGAAAGAAAAAGGGAGAAATAATATCCAATAAGGATGATTAAATACAAAAATGGATGAAATATGGATGAGTCTTTTGAATCCATGGAGACCTGAATAATAATAATAATAATAATAATAATAATATTATTATTATTATTATTATTATTATTAATATTGAAAATTCTGTACTGATAACAGAAAAACACTCAGAAAATACTTATGAACAGATAGAAAGTCCATAAATTCTAAGATCAGAGGCAGCATATGGACTGAACTCATATAAAATGGTGAAGCTGTAGGCCCTGATAGAATACCAGCAGAAACGGTGAAGTTATTAGAAGCAACATTACTATATCAATAAAGCTATTTAATAAGATCTACAATATAGGCATAATCACCAGTCAAAAGACTAGTTTTTGTAGACCTTCATCATGCAATCTAAAAAAAGCAAATGCCAAAATTGTAATGACTATAGAATGGTCAGTCTAATGAGTCATATTCTCAAAATGTTTCTGAAAATAATTCAAAAAAGAATATACGGAAAATGTGAAGACATCAGTGATGAAGACATCTTCACATTCCAATTTGGTTGGAGAAGTGGTTTGGAAACGAGACAGGCTCTTTTCTACTCTCAAATCTTATTCCAAAAATGCAGTGACCAAAACTGCATTATTATTTTTATTATTAATAAATAATAATCGTACACAAGGAAGTATTCATTTGCTACATCTACTCTGAAAAAGCATTTGACAAAGTTCAACATACTAAAATGATTGAATTATGAAAAAGAACTAGATATTCAAGACATCAGAATCATCAAAATCTTATATTGGGACCAAAAGGCATCTGTTTAAGGTAATGACATTATTACAGACCCAATTAAATCAAATTAGGAGGAACACAAGGATGTGTACTGTCACCTCTCCTTTTTAACATATACTCAGAAGCAGTATTTCAAACATTCTTAAAAGGAAGAAGAAGAATTAATGTAAATGGTGAAATCATCAGTAACATCCGATATTACTGATGAAACAGCTCTCCTGACTGACAATATTCAAGATTTACAAAATCTTCTTGAATTAGTGAATGAAAGTGAAAACTGGGATTAAGAATAAATATCATCAAAACTAAATTGAAGGTTATAAAGCAAACAAACCAATTCTTAATTCAGCACTGTAAATAGAAAGAGTGACAAAATTTAAATATCTCACATGCTGGTTAAATGAAGAATGCAAGCCAGAAATGGAAATAAAAGTTAGAATTGAAATGGCAAGAAAATATTTTCTCCTGATGTGTAGCAGCAATTTAAATTTAAACCATCTATTTAAAAAATTGTTTTAAAATAGATGGTTTGGAATGGAATGGAAATGCAATGATAAAATTCCCTTTTTTATACAGCATGACCTCATCACAGAGTTAGATAAGTGAGTTCGTTTAAGCATGCCAGAGAATTGAAAAATGTGTACCATTCTTTAAAAATATATAAAATAAATTTTTAACTTATTTCACTTATAATTTACTAACCAGTTAAAAAATAATAATAAAATAATGAGAAGTAAAGCAGTTACTCACCCTACTAAAAGACCAAACAGTTCAGCAAAAGTACAATCCAATGTCAAACTCCTGAGAGAACAAGTTTTATTGTTTTATTTCAGTTTACAAAAGAGATTTTCCTTTTATTTTCCATCTGGTAATGATTCCATCAGAATCATTACCAGATTAACATTAATAATGTGGCCCATTAATTTTCATGACAGAGAATTCATCATTTGTGATTAAAGCTTCCATAGTGAAGTTACATCATTAGATTCAAATTCACATGTTGTATGAGTTGCACTTACTACTGCTTCTTGTTTATCCTAAAAAGTAATACTGATTTAATGTAATAGCTTAAGAAAATGGTTGCTGAGAATATAAAGAAATAAGCAAAAACAATGTAATATTCATAAAAATTTGCAGATGATATTAAAATGAAAACGATATTAACAATAATCTGTATGCTCTACTGCTTTATGTAGGAATAAATGACTGCTTTTTATTCTGAAATAATAAAAATAAACATATGGCAGCACTTCTGATAAATCCAGTTTTTACTGAGAAACTGATAGCAAGAAAATAGATAAAAGTGGAGAGCAAGAGATCGGCAAACACTTTCTAGCTGAAGAGTCATTGTGGTAAATATCAGTATTCAAGAGAATATTTCAAGAGGCACATCAGAGTACAGGTTGTTATTCACACTAGAGACAACCAACACGCTATTAGGTAGGTATATCTAATGTTTGCTCCATTGAGCACATCTTGCTTACCTGAAAATAAAATAATTTTATGCACTGAAGTTCATTTTGTGTTATGCTTACAGGAATTAGCAGCTGCATGGCTTCTTGTGTTGAAAACGTTTTAAAATATATTTCTTTCTTTAAAGGGTTGCACAAACATTTATATTTTGCATATGTATAAATACTTATACGTGTGCAAATATACAAATCATGAGGTAGCTATGAAGGTAAGATGATCTAGGTGCTCTCCTCTGGAGATTACATTCTTTTCTTTATCTAACTAAAGCGATCAGTTAGCAGGACAGCAGTATTTTATAAGCAACCCAAAGCAGATTTCTTAGCAATGGAATCTACTGTGGCACCCATATCTAATTTCAAGTATATCCATATGCTATTCATTTGACCAAAGAGAATGGATACAACAGATGTGATAAGAGTAGGAATTAACTACCTGACACAATCAAATAAGAGATACAAAAACAGTCCTGTACTATGTATTTTTTCCAAATAATAAAATCAGTCCAATTAAAAAGCGAGCCTGCATAGCACAGTTGGAATAGATGAAGAGATTTGGTCAGAAAGATCTGGGTTCCATTCCCATTTATGATGCGAGGAACCTTTATCTAGTCTCCTCCCATATATGATGTGAGGAACCTTTATCTAGTCTCTTTCAATGAAAGCTAAATTAGCTGGTCTCATACGAAGGTCAAGCAGTTTTCGTCACTCAGAACAAACACACATGGATTTACAGCCATGAATAATTATGACAATATATAGGGAAGAGATAGGTTCCTCACCACATGTCGTTACACATTAGTCAATTTCCTGGATAGTTGATGACACACAAATGGGATTAAAAGCTGGAGGGCAGGCAATCCTTCATACACATTTCATTCATTACAAAATGCAATAGTGGATTATATAAGATTTAATATTGCAAACTACAAGTAACAATAAGAAATCAATTTAACAAAGATTAATAAAAGAAATCACAGTTGGTGTGGTGAGAAATCAAATGTTAGCTGTCATATCATACAGAAAATAAATAAAAATTGTTGTTTTCATATACAGGAAACATTTTCTTTGAGCAAGTACTTTGATTATTAAACATACATGTTTAGCACAGTTTTTAATGGAAAAGAAAAACAATAATAAAAAAACGAGTAATGAAGTTAATAAATTTAATCTGTTTACAAAATGGAGAGGTGCAGACTATTGCATTGCTTGATGCATATTCTTGAAATTTTTTCATTTGGTTATACTATAAATTAAAGATGCCAAGAAATTATATTATTGCTTATAATATTTATCCAAGTATAAGCAAACAAATTTTGCAAATGAAGTAAGTTCGACTGGTCCACTTGTATATATTATATTACATTATAATGATATTACATTAATTCCCTTAGTGTCCCAAAATGCCAATGACATACTCTTAAAGACAAGTATAATGGTATGCATTACAGGAAGGGGGAACAAGCCAGACTAGTTTTGACCTTTATTGAGGTCTTATCAGTGGGAGTCAGACCCAGAAGTAATACCAAGGTTGAAGTAATGCAATCATATTTCTATATATGAAGTAGTCAAAAGTCATCACATCATCACATCTGCAGAGACTTGCAGTCAACACAAGTTACTGTAAAACTAGTAACTTGGGTTAACTATGAAAGAAAGGATGGTTGTGGTGACTATGAAATTATGAAACTTGTAGCTATGAAAGAAAGGATTGGATAAGAAAATGGTAGCTGCTAATCATCACGAAACCAAACGGAACAGATGACCAGATAACCTAACCTCTCATAACTGCAACAGTTATGAGAGGTTAGGTTATCTGGTCATCTGTTGTGAGAGGTTAGATTTTGTACAAACTTTTTGTAATACCCTTTGAATCTTAGAACAGATCCACAGCATAAACTTATGGACCACTACTGTGTGGAATAAAAAGATTAACATGCCAATGTTGCTTGGGAACCACTCTCCTTAAAACCCCACAGAGTAGGCTGTAAAATTTACATTTCATCAGAACCATGGGCAGAAGTGGCTTAGAAAGAATCTGCTATTTTTCTTAAACAAATGGAGGTAACAATTGAAGAAGAGATCAAAGTTTAAGGAAGACAAGCAGACAATTGAAACAAGGAAGGAATTACTGGATCTGAAAACAGACTGTTTTTGATGAATAGTGGTTTGTTTGGAAGGAAAGTGAAGGAATAATTGAACCAGTTTATGACAGTACTTATAGAGAAGACAGAGCAAAAACAGAACATCTAGGATAACTCAATACATTCCAAAATAAGTGATGCATTACATGGATTGTCTACTTTTAATTAGCATCAGGAATTTTTAAAAAGAATTTTACAGTACATATGGATCAACACAGATGAGAAAAAGTATTCTAAAGTTGGGGAGATTTTAAATTGAGATAGGATTTATAAATTTGTAAAAATAGTCTCCTGAACAAAAAAGGAAAGACATCTCGACCTTGCAGTGTAAGAAGTCAGGAAAAAAATCCTGCTCTGGAAATAAAGCACAGAATTTTCCAAGCATTTCATTTCAGGTCTTCAATAATCAAAGTGGTTTTCTTACACAATAAATGACATTCAGCTAACTAAAAAGCAATAATCACATCACTATTGGCATCCTCCTGATTGCCACTGTAAGGTGGCAATCAGGAGGATGTCAGATTGCATTACATTTGTGGGCAGCCCTACCTCCTTCTCATAGAAGCACTTGTTTGTGGTGAGGGGAGGGTCATCTCAGTGATGGCATTGGTGCTCTCCTGATACTTTTTACTATCCTTTCTTCAAGTCCGCCATGGTACAGGTATCCAACTTGATATTGTTTACTATGTAGTGTTACCAGTGGACATTCAGAAAGAGAATCCTAGTAGACTTGCACTCCTTGGATATGTCATGTAGTAATAATAATAATTTAGCTTTCCATTGGTCTGACTAGGATCAATCAGCCAGTGGGAAAGGATCAACAATGTTTCAGTAAGTGACTCACCCCATGATCTGAGGTCACAAACTAATGGCTTGCTGTGGAGGTGGTATAACATCTATCTCAAACAAAAAACCACCTTGGGCATGAATTCTCCATCAAATATTTCAAAGGGACTAACATGACCCACACCAAGATCTGATACTGAAGATACATCATTGGATAACAGAAGTAAGAAACAAAAGCAAAGTGATACCTGTATAAATGGACCAGTTTTTTATCAACCATGCAACAGGTGAAAAGCCAACAGGTAAAATATCACTGTTCTATATTCAAGTGTTCAGGAGTGGAAAGTTCTCCAAAAAAAGTTAAAAAAACTATGTTCTGGTCATATCCTTGTAGAAATCTGTCAACATTCTGAAAAACTAGCAAGAGCTACATCGATGGGTGGAATACCAATTGCAGTAACACTTTACAAAACACTCAAAACACATCTAGACAAATGATTTCAGAATAGAATCATTATGATGTTCCTGATGAAGATATTTTTGATACACTTAAGCCTGCACCATCTCTAAAAGCAGGGTATTTCAACTGTCCTATTAGACTGTACATTTGTAATCCACTAAGATGTTTCAAATGTCAGAAATATTATTATTTTACACACTTCCATGAAGTCCAGTCTCATCCTTGGAGACCAAATTAACCATTATACACACAAATCCTATCGTAACTCCTTGAATCCATTCCACTGATTCACCACTCTGCATAACATCTGGTTAACACATTCCTACTAACCACACTTACACAACCTCCATGAATGGCCACTAGTCCTCTATTTGTCATATATTGGGGGACAAAGATGCTCGCGTCCATAGTGATCCTAAAGGTTTGTCCTCTGGGTGGTGGTAAATGAGTAACAGCAATAGGCAGCCAGTGCATCCAAAGCCAGTGCATTCCCTGGCAATTTCATGATGTCTACTGAATTTATTGAATATAATGATTTCCAGAAACCAGAATTTAGAAACATTGGCCCTACACTACATATTCAATTAAATGTTGAATCTATTAGCAAAGCCAAATGTGATTATTTATCGAAATGATTGTTAACCAACAATGTTGATGTGACTGCTGTCCAGGAAAAACCTGCTGCTGATCCTGAACTGCTCCTTAAAAGAGGTCATATTCCAGGTTACACTGCTATTGCTGCAACTTATCATGAAGTATAGGGAATAGCAACATATGTGCAAAATCATCTTAGAGAAGTTTTTCTTCTATCTCAAAATATTGTAGAAAACATACATACAGTAGTTATAAAACTTCAAGATATTACAATTACGAACATTTATAAGCCACCTGGATCACCATGGCCTGAAACAATTATTCGTATTGCTGAACATCCCTTTATTAAAGTCCCCAATCTATATTGGGGACTTTAATAAAGTCACCATGAGCAGTGGAATTATGCTCGAAACAACGAATGTGGCAAAAAACTTGTTGATTGGATCGAACTAAATAATCTGCACTTAGTCTGATGCCAAAGACAAAGGCATTATTAGATGAGTAGCATGGAAAAGAGACTATAACCCCGATTTATGTCTTGTGAGCAAAAATAATTCAGGTCACCCTATGCAAAATCTGAGAAGGGTCTTAACTGACTTTCCTCATAATCAACATAGACCGGTATTAATTGACATTGGCATTTCCATTCCATTTGTAAGATCAAAGCCTATCCCATGCTGGAATTTTAAAAAGGCTGACTGGAATAAATACGTAAATCAACTTGACAAATGTATTTGCTGGATATCTCCAATAAGTAGTAATTTTCATCGATGAAACATCTATCGTTCTTCTCTAATCATATTACAGTAGTAGTTTCCAGATTCTTTGCATAAGTCAGTTGTCATCGCTCTTCCAAAACCAGGAAGGAATTCAACATAAGCAAACAATTATCTTACCACCTGCCTTTGTATGATAAGAGAAAATGGTAGACAAAAGACTTCTTGGATATTTAGAAAACAACGATCTTCTCTCCAGTACCAATAGGGTATTTGTAGACATCATTTAAATTTGGACCATTGGTACATTTAACTACTTGTATAAGAGACATTCTACAAACAAGAACATCTGATTTCAATTTTTTTAACATAGGGGAAAAGCCTGGACATAAGGCATATTAAGGACCTAGGTCTCAGAGGATACCTTCCTACATTTATTCTATCTGCCATCTTTCCACCTGGTGAGTTTTACAATAGCCATATCGTGAAGAACAGGGTGTCCCCAAGACTCTCTTAATTGTAATACTTTTGGCTATCAAAATTAACTCAATCACTAAACAGCTGGAACTGTAGGCAATGATCTATATATTGATGAGGTTTGATGATGATTTACTGTCACTTTTTTAGCATGATGGTAACTGAAAGACAACTTCAACAAACAATTGATCATGTCTTTTCTTGTGTTCATATTGGATTTAGGTTTTCAGCAGAAAAACAAATTGTGTATACCTCTGCCGAAAATGCACTATTCATAATTTTACAGAAAACTTACATTCTTCTCACACATTTGTCAACGTAGTGAAAAGTGCAAGAGAGTACTGAATCTCCTTTGCACTCCACCCTTAGCAGAATGGGGTGCTGATTAATCTTCAGTATGTCTTTATTGTGGTCTTATCAAAGCTGAATTATATGACACAAGTCTATGGTTTTGCAAAGAAGAGTATGCTGTTTTGTTGGATGCCATCAACCATCAGGGTATATGAATAGCTACTAGTGCCTTTTACACATTATCCACTCAAAATCTTTATGATGAAGAAAATGAACCATCTCTATCACTTACATGAAAGCAGCTGTCTCTTAATTATGCCCTAAAACCTTCTCTCCAAGAGTATCCTATGTGGACTAGATTGGGGATGGTGGGGAGGGGGGCTCAATATCACATCAGACTGCCATACATTCTTTTCATATGCATATTAAAGAGGCTGTGGAAGCTACTGGCATGAACATTGACATTACCTGCATCAAGCATAACAGCATTTATCCATGGCAGGTTTGCACTCCAGCCTGCAATGTCACTTTTCCATCTACAAAAATCTCAGAAACTATAACCTATCTAACCTTCAAATGTTTAATGCACATGGAGCAGCACACTTATATCTGTTGGCTGTGCTTCGTGATTCACTATCTCAAACGAGATCCCAATTGAGTGCAGTAATTATAAAAGAAAACTGCTATCAAAATGTGTAATTAATACTGATTCTTTTACTTACAAAGCCTATCTCCTCTCCTATACATAATCCACATCCAGTGCTTTGTGATGTGTTACAACTTTGCACAAATTCAAGACCCCCTTAATTATGACATTCAGTTGTGCTGGATTCTCACACACATTGAAATTAAGGAAAATAGGACAGCAGGCACAGGTAGATCAGCTCATACTTTTTCCTTTTTCTTACTAGTTTATCCCTTTATGACGTTGTGCACTGCTAGACCTCTGCTATGGCATGGTATACCTTTACTGTCTTTATGCCAATAAATCTTAAATCAACCAGCAGCCATGCAGAAGAATATACTTAATATATACAGTATCATATGCGGGGTGCTTAAGGGTAAAAGCTGTATAACTGCAGAGAATGCAGAGGAATGCAGAGAACCCAAACAAGCTTCCAATCTAACATCCAATCCTCACTTTCCCGTGGTGTGCACCCTGCTGGGTATCTACCTGGATACTGAACAAACGAGGATGGGCTGGCAATTTGGGATATAGCCAAACAAATTGTAATTCTTATTGGCTTAAACCAAATGACAAAATGATGGAACAACATGACAAATTTTCATTCCAGCTGGGGCATCACCCGGTGAAACAAGGCCCCCATTGTTTTCACCAGGGAACCAGGGTGAACTGCGAAAGGCCAGCTACTGGAACAAATCTGAAAAAATACCCCAACTCAACATCACCAGAGTTTAAGATCAGTACTACCAACATAACAAGCCTGAATGGCAAAGAAATGGAGTTAGCTGGGGAATTAGATAAGTACCAGATTGACATAAGGGGGTGACTGAAACAAAAAAGACAAAAACTTGCGAGATCTTTTGAAGCAATAAATACAAAATGCTATATTCAGGCAATGACAATCAAGGAAAAGAAGGAGTAACCATTGTATTCAACACAAAATACGAGGCTAATCTTCTTGAATGGCAGTCAGTCTCAAGTAGAATAATGTGGGCAAATATGAGAATGGGGAACTGGACAATGAGACTTATTTGTGCCTATGGTCCCACAGAAGGTTCTACTAAGGTAGAAGTGGACGAATTTTTTGATGCTTTAGAAAAAGCAACTGATACAATGAAAAAGGAAAAGTTGGTCCTTGTTCGGGATCTAAATAGCAGAGTAGGAAATGAATGTCAGACATCAAAAAGAAAAGAGCAAAGCTAACAATAATGGCAAATATTTGCTGGATTTCTGCTCAGGACATGGATTATTTATTACTAACACCATGTTCCAACATAAAAATGTGCACAAATTCACATGGAGAGAAGAGGCAAGGAATAAGAAAAGTCTCATTGACTATTGTTGAGAGTGATGTTTTCTCCCTTGTGCAGGACACCAGAGTACAGAGGATTTTAAATTGGAAGTAATCACTATTTAGTCTTGAGCAGGAGAAAATTGAATTTCATATTGAAAAGAATAACATGTAAGAAAGTTTTAAAGCGAATAAAAGTTGAGCAGTCCATTCAATAAGAACTGTAGACTAAAATACACAAAGATTATTGAAGAAAAAATGAGAGTTTGAGAACAGGAACCAAACTTTAGATATTCAGTGGCAAGCCTTCAAGAAAACCTTGATTGATTCAGTAAGAGAGTCAGTAATGTGGTGAGGTTGTCTGCAAAATCAGAACTCCATGGTAGAAACAGGAAGTTAAAAGGGCAGTGAAGGAAAAGAAGAAAGCATTTCAAACGTTCCAGGCAAATGAGTCAGCTTGTGCTCTTAGAGAATAGAGAGACAAATGTAAGAAAGCTAAACACTGTGTAAAACTAGCTAAAAAGTCATGTGAGGACATACAGAATAGAAACAGAAAATAAGTATGAAGAAAGGGGCAAAATATTTTGAAGGTTGTTGAAGAAGCTTAGAAATGGATGAAAGATTACTGTAAAAGGAGTTAGAGATGATAATGGTAACATAAAAATGGGAGAACAAGATATCCTTGAAGTATGGAGAAATTACTTGGAGAAATTGCTAAATGAAACAAGCAGTGATAGTACAGTGGTAAAAAACACTCAACAGGTAAGGAATAAATTATACTGTAATGATATAGAATATATAGGATATAGATATATAGATACAGATATATATAGATATAGAATATATAGGATATAGAATACAGTAAAAAATACATATCCATTCCTGAAGTAGAAAAAGCAATCGATGGCTTGAAAGGTGGAAAGGCAGCAGGAATAGATGATATTCGACCAGAAATGCTGAGGTTTGGTGGTATAAAAGTCTTGCAGTGGCTGCACTGCATAGTTCAGAAGGGCTGGACAGAGGGACGAATTCCCAATGATTGGAGTAGAGCTCTCATAGTACCCATATATAAAAAGGGAAATAAAACTGAATGTGAGAATTACAGAGCTATTTCCCTACAGTGTTTCTGGTAAGATATATGCAATTATACTTGAGAAACGGTTGAGAAGAATTCTAGAACAAAAGCTTGGAGAATAATAAGGATTCAGGCCAAATAGAGGCGGTCAAGATCAGATCTTCAGTTTACGACAAATAGTGGAGAAATCATGGAAATATAACAAAGATCTCCATTTGTGTCTTGTAGATCTGAAAAAGGCATATGATAAGGTTCCAAGAGAGAAGCTATTCAATACGCTACAGTTATATGGTGTCAATGGGGCATTATATCAAGCAATATTCAGTCTTTGTTTGACTTGTAAGTCAGCAGTTAGAATTGAAGGAAGTACAGGAAGATGGTTTAATGTTAAATCTGGTGTGAGACAGGGATGTACATTATCCCCTCTGTTATTCATTATCTAATATGGATCACATTATGAAGAAAAGTGGTATTAAACATGATATCAAAATTGGAGATGTTAATGTCAGCTCTGCTTTATTCAGACGATGTTATACTTATCAATAAATCCACTACGAGTCTGCAAGATTCCTTGTCTAAATTGAATAACTGTTGTTATAGATCTAGTATGAAGGTCAGCAATAAAAATAGAAAGACAATGGAAATAGGCAGAATCACTGAAAATGTCAACTGCATTGTGAACAGAGAACCTGTGGAACAAGTAAAACATTTCACCTACTTAGTCAAGATTTTTAGTGAAGATGGTAAATTAAATATGGAAATAGACAACAGAATCAGCAAAGCTGGTATGGTGGGAAGTCAATTGAATAAATTCATATGGAATAAGAGAGAAATTAGTCAGAATGCTAAATCAGCTGTGTAAAAGACAGTGTTCAAACCAGTTTTCACTTATGGATCTGAGTGCTGGGTCAGAAGTAAAACACTTGACCAAAGAGTAGAGACCACAGATATAAGAATCCTGAGAGAGATTAGAGGCATTAACAGATGGCATCAATGACAATATCATATTAAAAACAAGCATAATAGGGAAGAACTTGACATTGTCAGCATCCAGGAATGCGTTAGCAGGGCTAATCTCAGGTGGTATGGTCACTTAAACAGAATGGGCGAGGAAAGATGTTCTCTGCCAGGTTGGCAGAAAAACGACCCAGAGGAAGACCAAGATATAGGATGATTGATATGGTACAATGTCGCTTAGACGATAGAAATATAAGATCTGATAATGATAATATTGGAGTCTTGACAAGTAATAAACTGATTTGGAGGAAAATTGTAGATAGGAAGTAAGTAATTATGTAAATTTTTCAAGTAGTACTATCATATCCTGTACACCCCTTGAGGGTACATGTCAGGAAATTGATGATGATGATAAAATAAAGCTCATATTTTAATCGTCATTACTCTCTTCAGAAATAACATTTTGTAGATGTTATTTATTTATGAGTAGCCAGATGTCGTAATCACTTGAAATCTCTTGGACATCATTTGTGTAATTTTCGTTGCATATTTTGACTGGTTCAGCTATCAAGAAGTCAGTAATAAGACCTTGCTTATCACCATGCTGCAATTTTTGCAATCAATCCAGGAATGCATTAGCAGAACTAATCTCAGGTGGTATGGTCACTTAAATAGAATTGGAGAGGAAAGATTAGCAAAACAAGTGTTCTCTGCCAGGTTGACAGGATAAGGACCCAGAGGAAGACCAGGATATAGGTGGATTGATACTGTACAAAGTGCTTTAGACTATAGAAATATAAGATCTGATAATGTTGGAGTCTTGACAAGTAACAGACTGATCTGGAGGAAAATTGTAGATAGGAAGTTAGCAATGATGTAAATTTTTCATGTAGTACTATCATAATCCTGTACACCCCTTGAGGGCACATGGAAGGAATTTGATGATGAGTATCGTGTGCCAGCTTCTACAAGATATTGTAAGTCACTGCTAGTGTGAAGTGGAGATTAGTTAGTTCCAAATATGAATAAGTGAGAAGCAGAAATATTTTTGATATAGTGTTTGTCAAGCTGCTTTTTAATACAACATATGGAGAATTTCTAAAGAAGGATTTTTCCCATCATCACAGTATTGGTTGGTTCACAGAGTTTATTGGTGAATGGGCAGCAAACGTCACACTGTGCCAAATAGGTTAGAGCAGCAGATAAGATAAATATAAACAGTAATAAAATAAATCAGAAAATAACATGTTATGTACAAATAAAATTTTAAAAACTTTTGCAAAGCAGTATGTACATATAAATGGAATTTATAATCACTGTATAATTGATTTCTTTTTGAAGTTAGAAACATGCAATTTATCTGTGCATGATAAGATTTACCAGAGCATATGTTGCTCACTATACTAATAAATTCATTTCTTTCTTGAATGAACTCTTGCTACCCAACCAGAATGTGACAAATGGTAAGACATGCTGCATTGTTTACAAACTTACAAGTGGGTCATCAAGCCTGCAGAAAATAAGAATATATAAGTGAATGTGATCTATGAGAAGCCAAACAACTTCCTTTCATCTGTTCCTCCACTGACTTGACTGCCATGCTCGATCTTATACACAGGTATGACTTGGTTTACATCACTTCCCTTTTACATATTTCAAAATTGGAAGGAGAGGTGAGTCATGATAGTGAATGACTTCCTAGACATAGATGGTACTGACTTTGTAATAAAACTATAATAGTAAATGACTAAACTTTGGCCTAAAATTTAAATAATTAAACATGAAATGAGTATATAATGTGACAAATAATGCAAATTACATTATACACATACTAAGACCTACAACTGAACTGCCAAACATGCACTGGTGTCAAGACAACTGAATGCCAAAAAGTCTGATTTGTCCTACTCCCACCCTCTAATGAAATCAATGGAAGGGGCTATTGTTCTTATTAATAGGGAATGCGAGGTCTCTTGCAATGACCACAACCCGTCAATATTAAGTAAAAGGAGAGTAAAAGGAATTAGAGATGATAAAGGTGACATGAAAACTGGAGAAAGATATCCTTGAAGTATGGAGTAATTACTTCAAAAATTGTTAAACAAAACAATCAGTGACAAAGCATGCACAATCGGGAATATATATCTATACTTGAAGTAGAAAAAACCACCAAAAGTCTGAAATGTGGAAAGGCAGCTGGAGTAGAGTCGACCAGAAATGCTCAAGTATGACGCTATAAGTCTTACAGTGGCTGCACTGCATAGTTCAGAAGGCCTGCACAGAGGGACAAATTCCAGATGATTGGAGTAGAGCTCTCATTATATAAAATTTTATTTCCCTTTTTATATACTATATAAAAAGGGAAATAAAACTGAATGTGAAAAGAACAGAGGTATTTCTCTACTGACTGTCCCTGGTAAGATTTACGCCAGTATACTTGAGAAACAGTTGAGAAGGATTATGGATGTGAGGCTTGATGAAAAACAAGATAGAATCAGGACAAATAGAGGCTGTCTGGATCAATTTTTCCCTTTAAGACAAATACCTGGGAAGTCATTGAAATATAACAAAGATCTGTATTTAACTTTTGTAGACCTGGAAAAAGGATATAACAAGGTGCAAAGAGATAAGCTATTCAAAACGCTGCAGCTATATCGTGTCAGTGAGGCATTATATCAAACAATACATAGTCTTTGAGATCTAAGTCAGCAATCGGAATTAAAGGAAATACAGGAAGATGGTTTAATGTTAAATCCGGTGTCAGAGAAGGAGATACATTATCTCCTCTGTTATTCATTATCTACATGGATCACGTTATGAAGAAAAGTTGTATTAAACCTGATATCAAAATTGGAGATGTTAATGTTAGCTCTTTGCTTTATATATTATATTATACTTCTAAATAAATCTGCTATACGTCTGCAATTCCTTGACTAAATTGAATAACTGATGTATTAGATATGGTATGAAGGTCAGAAATAACAAGTCAAAGAAATGATAACAGGCAGACACATTGAAAATATAAAATGCATTGTGAATGGAGAAACCATGTAACAAGTAAAACATTTCAGCTACTTAGGCACGATTTTTAGTGAAGATTGTAAATTAAAAATGGAAATAGAAAACACAATCCACAAAGCTGGTATGGTAAGAAGTCACCTGAATAAATATATTATTATTATTATTATATGATACCTCCAAATTATTATGACAGCTGCTTTGATGAGTCCAAAGACTCATTGAGGCAGGGTACCTACTCCACAACTCTGTCTCCACTACTCAATTCACCCACTACACCAGGGGTTGCCAAAGTTATTTGCCCGTTGACCGCTTCAAGAGTTTCTTGATTTGTTATCGACCCCCTATATTTTACTATTACGTAACTATAATAGGACAAGCAAGAAAAGACGTTTATGTGATTTTGTAGATTCTTTATTTTATAGTTACAGTGTTTATTGTATGTATAATATAGTATATATTATTATATTACTATTACTACTACTCCCACTAGTAATATCACTGGTATTACTAGTGATATTAATAAACTACTGGTATTAATATCACTGGCATTACTACCAGCACTGCTCAACTCTTCACCATAGAGAAGTTCAGTTCGTGAATGAATAACGATTGAATTATAATATGTATATTGATGAATTTTAGAACATTAATGCCCACTTGTATGTCGATGCGAAAAAATGAGACTGGGATCAAATACTTGTAATTATCAGTAAATAAGAACCATGCACGTGTTGCAATCTTGCTCCCACTGCGCCAGCCGACAGGAACCACCAACATCCGATTATTGGTAAATACGTAATTTTTGCCTACATGATTGGCCTCAGCAACTATTTTCATAACCTTACTCCATCTTACAGGTCCATGAATAGGGCCTATAAGATGGAAGTACTGATCCCACGATTCACTCTTAATTGCGTTGTCTTTACCTCCATGTCTTTTGTCATGGAGGTAATCCTAGTTAACCGAATTAAATATTACCCATACAATGATGTCTTATATTTTTCTGTCGACCCCAATCGACCCCTGAGCCCAAATCGACCCCTAATAATGTCATATCGACCACAGGGGTCGATATTGACCCCTTTGGAGACCACTGCACTACACCAATGCCATCTACCACATACCATATCTTATTCCATATATGTGTCTATATATATATATATATGTATATGTATATGTATATGTATATGTATATATAGACACATATATGGAATAAGATATATATATTATATATATATATATATATATATATATCTTATATATATATAAGATATATAATACGATATATATATATATATACAATTTGAAGAAAAATATATGTACAATTTGAAGAAAAAGAGATTGTCATACCAAAAGCAGAAAAGGCTAATTCCACAGTGATTTTAAACACCAGTGATTATGAAGATAAAATTAACAGCTTACTATCGGATACATCAACTACCACGTATTAGCCACAGATCCAACACTAAAAAATCACGCATCAACAATTTAACACATCACATGGTGAAGTGGCCTATAGACTTAAAACGAAGATTGAAATCTATGCATCCACTAACTCCAAGACCATATGGTGTTCCTAAAGTACACAAAAATGAAATACCACTATGCCCTATGGTAGATGGAATCAATTCGCCCACTTATCTGTTATCTAAACACTTGGCAGGCTTTCTCAAACCAAACGTCAATAATTAGAATACTTATATACGAAATTCACAACATTTCGTAGAGAAACTGAACAATATCTCAATCTCCAATATGGATCTACTCACCAGCTTAGATATTACATCTCTATACACTAACATCCCTGTGGAGGAAGTCATCAACATTTTAGAAAGTTTTCTCCCACAAGATATTACTTCTCTGTTCCGTCATTGTTTAACATCAAATTTTTCACATGGAATAAAACCATATATCAGCAATTGACTGTAATTGCAATGGGCATCCCCTCTCCATCTTGTTCTTATTTCTTTATGGAGGATTTTGAAACTAAATCCTATCCCAAGTGGACCCTAAACCCACAGTATGGTGAAGATATGTAGACGATATTTTTATTGTTTGGAACCCCACAAAAAGGACCTGTTAGACTTCCTAAATAAGATCAACTCTTTATACCACACAATCAAATTTACTCTAGAACTTGAAAAAGATAACTAATTACCATTTCTGGACACTTTAATTAAGAAGCTCTCGAATGGTGGTATCAACCTCTCAGTTCACCGCAAACCTACCAATACAGGACGTTATTTACATTTCACTTCCTCCCACCACATTTCTCAGAAACTTAGCATTGTGCACATGCTGAAGAACCTTGCTTCTCTCCTTACAACAGAGCAACAGGACCTCCAGGAAGCACTATCCCTGATATCTAACATCCTTACCATGAATGGATTTCCTCGAAGACTTGTCCACAAGGTACTATTCTCTGACCCCCACAAAGACAACGAGATGACATATGTTATATTTTTCAATCGTCATTCCATACTTAGGGACAGTTTCGAATAAAATTGCAAGACTCCTTAGACCACATAAAAAAGAGTGGCCTTTAACCCTACAGAAACGATTAAACAATTCTTAAGATCTCCAAAAGATAACCATCCTTTCTTCAAAAATGCTTGAGTTTACAACATACCCTGCTCGTGCGGCTTGAATTATATCGGCCACACTTCAAGGAGCCTTGAAATTAGGCAAAAAGAACACATTGGTGATTTAAATAAAGTGGTAAGCTGGTAAGGTAAGTTTAAATAAGCTGGTAAGCCATTTAAATAAAATGCCGTACCACCTTAGATTATTACAAACTATGATAATAACGGAATTTACTATCGTAAATTATTCTTTATTTGTAGAATTTTCACCTGAGTATTACAGGCATCATCAGTACAGGTACAAGGCTAATTAAACAATGATCGGCTAAGTAAACAATATTTCATTGTTTAATTAACCTTGTATCTGTTCTGATGATGCCTGTGATACTCAGCTGAAAATTCTACAAATAAAGAATAATTTACATGAGTTAATTCCGTTATTACGTTAGTTTGTAATATGTGCACTCACTGTATTTCCTTACTGAAACTGAAAAGCTTAGATTATCTCTGCTTACACAGGTGTTTAATGCCAAGATAGACCTGATGTTTAAAGCCATTTGAAAGACCTGGGTTCGATTCCTGTCTGTGATGAGAGGAACCTTTATCTGGTCTCTTTTAACTAATGGTGAGTTAGCTGGTCTCATAAAGATAAAAGGTTATTCAACCAAAAACATTGGTTTTTCATCTCTCAGAACAAAACTGATGCCAGAACACACATGGATTTACAGTCATAATATATATATATATATGTACCTAATCCCTCATTTTGATGGCTTAACCTGCCCCACCTCAAAGGGAGGGGGAAAACCCACTTGAATAAATAAATAATGCAAAGATGGCAGGAAGAGACCCATAGTAAGACCAAGGTCTAGGCAGATTGATACAGTTAGAGCCTTAGAAACGCAAAATTATATATTTGGCAATATTGGTGTGCTGACAAGTAATAGACTAATTTGAAAGAAAATTGTGGATTACATTTTTAATAATAATAAAAACTTAATCATGTAGTGTTTTCATAGTAGCCTAAATACCACTTGAGGACACATATCAGGAAATTTATGGTGACAACATATGCAAATCAGTCAACAGCAGATACAAATCCATATAAAAGCCTGCAGCAGAAAACTTGTCTCATGTCCAAACATGAAGCCGTGTCTTCTGATCCTTTGCTATGGCCATTGCATGAACTTCTGCTCTGTTGCATTTCTACCATCTCAACCTGATGGCAACACTGTTACTTCACTCAATTATAAAGCTGACCTCATTGAATCACTTTTCCTCAAACTACTGCATAGTATGGATCCCACAATTCAATATCCACAGCTTTCATCAGCCACCACTGGTCACATACAATGGAATGGAATGGTTTAGAGAAACTTGTGCTATATCCCTTGACATTTCTAAGCTTTTGATACACCATGTGTAGCATTGAGGCCTACTAAACAAATTGCTATCTATTGATTTCACTGTCAGTACGTAACTGGATAGCCAGCTTTCTTGGTCATTCTCTGCAAGATATGGTAGATGGCATCCTCTCTTCACACTTTACCACAAATACGTTAGTGCTTAAAAACTCTCTCTCCTATCACTCTCTTTCTCCTCTACATAAATGACCTACTCACAATAACTACTAATCCTATCCACAGTTTGCAGACACTCATCCTACTCATTTGACAGACCACAGGTGGCAGTATTCTGACATCCCGGGCACCAAGATCTACAACTAGTGCCTTAAACATAGATATACATACTATCCTTCACTGGAGTGAGGACAACCTTGTTATGTTCAATGCTACCAAATCACAGACTTGCCTTTTCTTGCACAAAAGAGGTTCCAACTCACCTATCATTATCCTCAATAATACAATCACCAGACAAGATCAGATCTCTTTGCTTAGACTAACATGTATCTCATCTTTACTGGCATAATACACCACATCAATAGCCTCCTTGGCATCCAACATACTTGGCATTGAAGAGCCAGTTTAAACCCAATTTCTTATCTACATAAATCCCAAATCCACCCATATTTAGAACACTGTTTATATGTTTAGGGTGGTGCACCTAAAACTTCCCTTAAAATCCTTGATGCTGCCCAGAGCAACCAATTAGGCTAATAGATGATCCCATGGTTACAGATTCACTTCAACTTCTGTCTTTCTACTGGTACTTCCATGATCACTGCTCCAGTGAATTGGCAACCATCAATCCTCAGTTTCTGTTGCACCTGTTAACACAATAGTGGCAGCAGCCCACAAAGATCCCTTTACTGTGCAACTGCAAACATACCAAACTTGCTTTTATCCTTCCTCTTTTATTCTATCACCTGTCCTCTGGAATGGCTAATTTCATGAAGCATTTTGTAAAAATTACAACCAAACCTCCAAAAAAAAAAAAAATTCTTTCTCAGTACATCTGCACCCACATATGGCAATGATATGCTTATAGTTCCCTTGACTTCTCATGTATGGGATCAATTACACTGTTGACAAAAGTATTTGGACACATTACATGTCATGCAAATTTTGGATTTACCACCTGCAATTATTCAGGAAGTGTCTGCATAAGTCTTAATAAAATGTGGGATGTGCTGCCAAGATGCCACATTCTGCTGAACTGATGTGGGATGGTAGCTGTGTCACATTACTGATCTTTCCATTGATGGCATTGCTACCTCTCTCACTATAACAAAACCCACCAGTTTATATCATTTGTACATGGGAAATTGATGGTGCGACCACAGCAGGAAAACACTAATGGAGGTTACCTCTCACCAACAGATTAATGAGCTCTCTCTCTCTCAGAATGTTCAAGCATCTAGTACATCATCAGTGGCTGCCCTCTCAGAAAACCTGGAAACTTGCATGGGATATCTATCACCACTAGAACTGTCCACAGACAATTGCATATCTTAGATTACCATGGCAGAGCTGCTGCTGCACACAGAGCCTGAAACACTGGATCTATGAGATAGAGATTGAAGTGAGTCTATAAGAGAGGGACTGAAATATGAACTGAATTGCTCTCCTCTGGATAGTGTCAAGAATTTTAGAGAGGTTTTATATGCTTCACACTAAACGTCAGTAGTATTCTATGCATGGGATGATTTAGGATTTGTCTATTAAGAGTTGGATGGGTGTAAAATAGTATTTTGAATGAACTGATCACCTCTCATCAATGACAAAGTTTGGACTGGTGTCTTTCATTCTTCTTGGACTGCAGATGATTGGAAAAGGTTGTAGAGTGACAAGTCGCACTTCCAAACGTTTTGCTCTGATCACTGTGTTTGGATCTGATGATTACTCAGTATAATTGCACAAAGACTGCATCATTCCAACTGTAAAATATGGTGGAGGCAATGGTAAGAGGTGTTTCAGTAGGATGGGACATGGCCCTTGGTCAGACATGCCCAAAATCATGACATCTGGTGGCTATCTGGATGAAAATGTGATCTTTGCATCTTAGCAGTGATCTTTGCATGTTATAGCACAACAATGCCCCATACCATGCTGCACTTTTGTCCAAGACTAGTTTCCACAAGGGAGCACTGAAGTGAAGGACTGGCTAGCACAGGGTCCAGAATTCACCCCATGGAACATCTTTGGGAACACCAAATTCACTCCAGATCATAGTGGCTCACAGCATTGTCAATTGGGTAGTTTTGATGAAGAACAGTAGGAATATTCCTGTTGACATCTAGTTCGAGTAACAAAACGCATTTTTGTTACCCCAACTAGGTGTCCAAATGCTCTATGCCCACCGATACGTGACCATTTGACACTTGTGCACATGTCAGAAGAAGGAGAATCCAATCCGATAATAGGATAATCAATCCGACTTGTGGGATGAGTTGAGTTGTTTATTATTACACATCGGAAAATCAACTTTCCTTTTATGAACATTGTACTTTTTAAAGTGGTAACTATTTTGCTTGTATAACAATTGAAAAATTTCATATATAAAGCACGTGATTCCACATGATGGTGACCAATTTGTACATCATTTATTTATTTCTCCCCTTCAGCATGAATTGACTATTCTTCACAATCTGCCAGATCCAGTTCTATGACCAGGAGAAAGATGAGAGATCGAGACTGCCATAGATGGTACAGAGAGAGAGAGGTTGCATGATGGAGTGCAAACCCATCATGGAACAATGCTGTTATGTTCAGCACAGGTAATCTTGTCAATATTCATGCCAATATTTTGCATAATCTACTTAACATGGATACTAAAGGAATATATGTCAGTCTGATATCTTTGGCATTGATCCCAATGCAGATAAAATATACAATTACATGTAGGATCATCCTTGCAGAGATTTTCTTTATTTCCATCTGAGAGAGAGCAAGTTTGTCTTGCTGAACATAGGTTCAGCAATATAAACCTCATTTTTGAAATTTCCCAATTCAAAAACTTTGAATGGGGAAATTTCAAAAATCACTAGTAACTGTCAGTATTCCCTGAATATGGACAAGATCTAACAACCATGGCTACTCTTGCCTTGCAGAACTGTATACATGAAAACCATAGTCCAATTTTGAATGTATAAATACAAAATAAAGATGAAGCAATGAAGATCGATCTGTACTCTGTACAGTAGAGGATAAAGTGTAAAATGGATTTAATTCTCTCTTTCACTTTCCTAAGTTGACAAATGCATGCAGGGAATGTCTCCTGTCAAGGATTAGTCCTAAGAACTTAGCTTCTGTTGCTACTGGAATAACAGTTTGTCCTACTGGTATCATAGGATCTATGTGAAAAGTGCATTTTCAGCAGTGCTGTACAGTTTTTTTGCTGAAAACCTGAGCACATTACTAAGAAAACAAGAAACAACACAATCAATGTTTTTGTTTAAGTTGCCTTTCAATTAATGTTGTTACAAGAATGAGTAAATTGTGTAGCCATCAACATATAGAGAATTGCCTATAGCTGGAGAAAACTGTTTAGTGCCACACTTCAGACAGCCTTTATAAGAGAATGCCCTCCACTTGATGATGTGGCCAAGATAATGGGCTTCCCACTGGGACTTGGAAGACTAGGCAAACAGGCAGTTCTTAATATATACACAAAGCCACCCCTGAGACCTAGCTTATAAATATCTAATACCATATATCCAGGCTGTCATAAGCATTTTCATGTCAAAGGATAATATAACGAGATATTCTCCTTCCAGGAATGAGCATCTAATACATGTTTCTACACAAGTCAAATGGTTTCTGCAAAAACTAAACAAAGTCTATGAAAGCCACAAACTTGTTGAAGATATCACTGCTTTATAAATACTATAGAAGTCTAGCATTACCCAATTTGTCAGATATCTCAAAAAAAAGTAAGAGATCCAACGAAAGTTAGATCCTTTCTTGGTTGTGGGATGACAATAAAAACTGGCTTATTCCAAGAAAAAGAAACCTCTTCTAAGTATGCTGTTGTATAGTAAGAGAGGATTCATAGATGAAATATGTTTCACCATCTCATTGTGAATGTCATCAGGACCTACAGCACTGAGGTCACACAGTAAAAGTTCATATTAGTTCATCTTTAATGTACGACTGATTGAACAGCTCTAGACAATTGACAGAAAAATGTAGCCAGTTTCTGCCAATGCATTTTTTAATATTAAAATTGGAAAAGATTGAGAGATAGATGCTGACTTGAAAAATTATCTTCTGAACTGTCTGCAATCTGATTGGAATCAACACTCACATTCATTATGTTCCAAGGCAGACAAAAACTAACTTTAACCAGATTTTATCTTACAATTTTTGACACTGGTTATGTGATTGATGTAAATTGATTCATGAGTTTTTTTCACTCTGATATCTCACATGACATGCATTCACCAAAGCACATTTAAATCTATTAAATTTGATGTGGTAAAGTATCCAGAAATATAGCCCATGCTTTGTCTTGATCGTTTTTTTTTTTGGGGGGGGGGGGGGACTTTCCACTCTTGGTTACACCAAAGTTTTGGATAGAGTGGAAACGGTAATAATGGTTTTTTTTGGAATAACAGCTCTTATTGTTCTGGACATTACAATGTTACATAATTCACTGCTCCATTAAAAGATGTCTGACTGACTGCATAAGCATTAAGTACTTCAAGATTGAAAAAGGTGCTCATCAGCCTGGTCCATATTGCAAATGGACATCCATGTAGAAGAATGTATTCCCATGATAACATAGAGTAAATGACAGGAAAATCAAACCGCTACTACTTTCAGAATAGTATGAATTTGGGCATATTGATTGCCCAATAGATAGCTACTCTACCATAAGTAGGACCATATATATTTATGTCCTTAGAACTAATTCTTTAAGGTAGTGTCCTCAGACTGTTTTAAATGTTTCTTGCAGGCAGGGTACGGTTTGTTTCTTCTACAGAACCTAAACAGCAGATATTTTGGCAATATCCAATGTAAAATTTTTGCACTTGGTTTGGCTTTATACATTTGTCCAATTTCCCAGAGGTTGAAGGTTATATCAATCAATTTGGGAAGTATATATGGCTGATGTCCATTTCTTACTCAGAAAAAAAAACTTCAATACATCATCTGATATGTTAGGAACATCTGAGTTTAGTTCATTTTCAGTGGATACAGAAATATCCACTTTTTTTCTTGTTTTAGTGTCTAGTGGATTAACTTTCAGTGATACTCTTGCCATAATTTTCTTCACAAGTGGGTTCTCATTGAAAGGTAGCTTTTTTTGGAGTGGTTTCATGAATAAGACCAAATCATATGACCATGGCACTCTACAGAGAACCACTCACAATCACATTTCAGATATGATGAAATTATAAGATTGTGGAATAGATAGAATAGACATGTTTGAGATGATTTTTGATGTTAACCTTCCCAACATAAGAGAATTTAAGGATAGGTGTGATCATGATGCTAGTGTAATTCACTTTTTGCATCCTGATAGTTTTATCTGTTATATTTTGTTTTTACCCTTTCACAGCTGACAAGTCAGCAGCCTGGATGATCATCCTGATAGCTGACAAAATTAGTTTTCTTCCAGGAATATGATCACATTTTACTAGCACACTGGATGCAAGTAGTAGAGATGCAAAAGGCAGTTTGGGCATGCAGATTCCTTACATTTAAAACACTTCAAGGGATTAAGGATGTATAACCTAACAGAAAGGATCAGATAAGCTGGTTCTACAGACATTAGATGTTCAGATGTATTGAAAGTAAGTTCCTAATCAGAACTAGGTGACCATCCCTATGTACCGGAGTGCATCTCATACCTGTCAATCTGTGATTTCCAAGCTCTGAACGTACTTTGTATCTACTCATTTGTAACATCAAATTCTGGTATCCTTTCTTCAGAAGAGTTCATTGTTTTGAGTTGTTATTGTATTTGATATTTCACTCATTCATGTTCTTCACATGAAGTATAAAGAATATTACCAGATGATAATTTAACTATTTTGGAAGGTCTGCAAACAAACCAAACTAGTGCAAAAACCAAGTAATGCCACTAGTAGCCACCAAGGACATCAGTATGCAGACACTGCAAACCCTTGCAGTCAAATCCATGCCTCACAGAACCTTGCATATACACCTCACCAACATCCATGGTCTGAATTCCAAACTCAATAGCATCCACTGCCATCTGCAGTCCACTAAATGCCCCTACTCTTTTCAACAGAAACCAAAATCTCACCTTCCACCAGCACTATTCATCTCAACCTTCCTAACTATACACTATTTAACTCCTGCCCCAAGGGTGACCTCTGTGCATATATCTGCTCTGACATACCCTGCCAGAGAGCACCTAATCTAGAATGGCCCAGCTTCGACCTTCTTTGGCTCAAGATATCCCTCCCCACTCAGTCAAATTCATCTGCTGTCTCTATCGCTCTCCTAATACCACCAACAACTCTGAGCTGTTTCATTTCCTCTACTTAAAATTTGATTTTCTCCAGTGCCACTCTCCTAACAGCAAAATCGTTCTCTTGGGGGATTTTAACGTCCATACACCAATTGGCTTTCCTCTTCCAGTTATACAGATCCTGCAGGCAGAGCTGGTGAAACATTTGCCATCACTAATGACCTTACACAAATTGTTCAAAAACCGACCAGAATACCAGATATTCGCCCGAACCACTCCCCAAATATGTAAGATGGTGCAAAACCATCTTACTGGGGTAAGATGGTTTTGCACCATCTTACCCCAGTCCTGAAGATACTTTCAGCCACAAACTTTGTTTGCTCACACTTGGATAAAGCATTATACTAAATTTATTAGCTTCTAAAACTGAATTTGAATCAGCAAAAAACAGGAAGCTTGCAGCCTGTCCAAGTAGCAGCCATGCCTTTTTGGTCTCTTACCAAGGCAACTGGGCGTAACTTTTGCCATACACTATTCCCACCTATCATATGCGGATCGCTCAATTGCAACATTCCTAGCTTCACACTTTGCCTCCAATGCACACATAATTGACAATGGCAAATGCTCCCAAGTCATTCCAATTGGCCAACATACAATTCCCCCTGTATCCTTTTGCCAAAAGATATATCATAAACCAGTTGTCTAAATTAGAAACAAAAAAGTGTCTCTGCCCTGACGGCATTCCACCAATTGTCATGAAAGTCTCTGCACCAGAAATGACTCCTATCCTATGCCATCTCTACACACTCTCTAACTCCAATGATATATATCCAAAGCCTGAAAACTGACCAATATTCAACCTATTCCTAAAAAGGTGTGACAAATCACTGCCATCTAAGAACCGCCCTATCCCACTCACTTCACTCCAATCTAAAGTAATGGAGAAAACCATCAACTCTCAACTTCTAATTTACCTGGAAGGTACCCAGCTATTAAGCGACCACCAGTACGGATTCCATCAAAGCCGATCAACAGGAGATCTACTCTCATACATCACCCATTGCTGGACAAATGCCATGGAGAAATTTGGTGAATCCCAAGTAGATGCACTTGATATCTCTGAAGCATTTGACCGTGTCTGGCACAAAGGCTTACGAACAAACTTCCACCATTTGGACTGTATCAGCACTTCTGGAGATGGATTGCCAGCTTCTTGTCTGGATGCACACTAAGTGTGATGGTAGATAGGCAGCTCCCTATCCTTTCACCATGTTACACGCTGGGGTCCCACAAGGTTCTGTTCTCTAGCCGACCCTCTTCCTTCTATATATCAATGACCTACTTCAGTTGACCTCTAATCCAATTTTGCAGATGACAGCACATTACACTCCTCCCTTTCGTTTGACAAACCCTACTCTACACAACTCACTTCAACCCACAGAATATCAACTACCAATGCCCTTCATTCCAACCTCCAAGCCATTACCAATGAGGCTCAAATAACCTCGTTAACTTTAACGCTAGTAAAAACAGTTCTGTCTTATTTCCCATAAAAAGAAACATTTTTACCCAGCATTATTTTTGATAACACTCAAATTCCCAGACAAGATGAGATTTCTCTTCTCAGAATTACCCTGACATCAAGCCTCTCCTGGCGTAAGCAGATCACGAACATTGCATCTGCTTACGCAAGGATACTACTTCACATCTGAACAGCTGTTAACATTAAACAAATCACAAATCTGCCCAGCTATTGAATACTGCAATCACATTTGGAATAGGACTCCCAAACGCTCCCTCAAAATGTTTGACTCAATATAGAGGAGAGCAATTAGACTTATTAATGACCCATCTCTTGCCAACTCTCTCTCCCCTCACTTTCACATAGATGATTGGTCTCTGCAATTTGTATATTCTATAAATATTTCCATGGGAAATGTTCACCTGAAACAACATCAATAATTCCCCCACTCTGTACTAAGCCAATTGGAACATGTACAGCTGCTGCCTAACATCCTTTCACAGCACACCTCGAAAACCCACAGAACAAGTTTCTTTTCCTGGGAAGACTGTTCCACAGTCTTCCCCCTGATATATTTCCCAAGGAATACAATAGAGACTTTTAATCAAATGTAAACAAGTTTCCCCTTTCCCAACCCACCACCCATATACAGTACTAACATAGTATAGGTTGACCAGCCAACCTCTCATATAATGGTCACAACATTAAAAAAATATGGGAAGTCGTTGGTAAATAAGTCAAGCTTGTGCTCTTAGTGAATACAGAAAAATATGTAAGAAAGATAAATACTGTGTAAAACTAACTAAACAAAAGTCATGGAAAGACTGGTAAGACCATAGAAATTGATATCAAGACGGTGGGAAAATATTCTGGAGGTTATTGTAAAAGCTTAGAAATAGAGGAAAAAGTACTGTAACAGATGATAAAGATGACATGAAAACTCAAGATAAAGATATTTTAGGTGTCTAGAGTAATAACACTGAAAGACAGCTAAATGAAATAAGCAGTATCAGCACAGTGTAGAAAACTCCACAGAAATAATATCCATATTTGAAGTAGAAAGTCATTAAAAACCTGATATGTAGAAAGACAGCTGGAGTAAATGAAATTAAGCTGGAAATTATTATTAGTATTACCTTAAGATTCCATGGAGTAAAATACTCATCTAGGCAAGCATTCCAATTATTCACAACTCTGCATGCAAACACCTGCTTCTCACAACCTTGTTCACACCCTCCTTATACATCTTCCAGGGATGACCCCTTCTTCTCCTTGATCTCCCCATTTCATGAAAAAAACCTCAATATTGATTCTATAACTACTCCTTACCAATTGGTACATGTCATATGACCGCTTCCTCCATTCACTAAACTATGTAAATTGCATCTGTTCAACCTTTTCTCATATTTAACATTCCAGAGATCAGAAACCATCTTAGTCAGTCACCTCTGGATCCTTAACATATCTTCATCCTTTTGAAACCCAGGCAACCAAACCTGTGCATGTAGTCCATGTGTTGCCTAATCAGATCCTATACAATGGAACAAGAATCTCCTTACAAGTCAGTGTCATTCACATCATTCCCTGAATTTGTTGTGTTGTCCTCACAATTTTGGCAACATCTGTTATAAATTTTAGATCCTTATTCACCATCACTCCAATATCTATTTCCTCCACCTCCAGCAGTATGTTTCCTTCTTCTTCTTCTTCTATTCCGTCTAAGACGGGTTGAGTCTTCTCTATTCCTTGCTGCTCAAAAAGTTCCTTATGTGTTCTGCATCCTGACGAGTTCTTTATTAATTTCAGGCAGGTAATTCTTGGTCTTCCGAGTCTTCTTTTTTCAGTTGGAAAAGTATTGATTAGGATGTTAGGAAGTCTGTCTGCATCCATTCATACAGCATGTCCAAGCCATCTCAGTTGTTGTTTTCTAATTTTTTCAATTATTGTCTTTTTATACAATAGTTCTTGTCTGATGGTGATGTTTGTTTTCTTTTCTTTCCAACTTGTTCTATTTATTTTTCTTAAGCATTTCATTTCAAATGCCAGCAGTTTTTTCTCCTGTCTTTTTTAGCTGTCCATGCTTCTGCTCCATAGATGAGTGTTGGTATAATTATTGCTTCATATAATTTGATTTTAGCTTGCTTAGATATCTTCTTAGATATATAATATATAGGATGGACCACCATGGGAAAATTTGAGTTCGATTGTTTTGAGTTCATCTATTATTATTATTATTATTATTATTATTATTATTATTATTATTATTATTATTATTATTATTATTATTCTACGACAAACGAATTATCTACGACAAACGAAGAGGCATCCTCCTACCAAATGCCACACTTCCAACAACAAAAACACTGCAGACAAACAAAACGAGGCGGTGGTATAATAATATTTACCAAACAAAAACTAGAAGTAAGAGAAATAAACTATAAATTAGAAAACGCAGAAAACATATGCATCGAAATTAAAAACATCAAACAAGAAAACTCCCTGATATTAAACGCAATATACAGACCACCCAACTTAAGCACCACAAAATTCCTAGAACTAAACAGATGGCTTTCAGCCATGAAAGTAGGCACCTCAAAATACTGGATAATAATAGGAGACATTAATTTAAACATTAGAAACATAAATAACAACACAGAACAATACCTAGACCTAATATCAACATATAACATAACCCCATCCATACATTCGTATACACGAGAAGAGATAGTCGGAAACACAACCTCAACCTGCCTTGATCAAATAAATATAAGGGCCCCTCCAAACAGCCACACAGCAGCTGTCATAACATGCAAAGTAGCAGACCATTATTTCACAGCATTGCAGTTACACACTGAACCAGAACCCATAAAAATCACTGAGACTACAAAAGAGTATCATAGCATTGTAAACGAAGCAATAGTGAACGATGAAATCAGAAAAACAGACTGGATGCAGATAGCATCTTTAGATTCTGCTGAAGCTGTATATAATAATCTTAAACTTGCATTTAACAAAATATATAGCAAAGCATTAACAAAAATAAAAATATGCCCCCCAAACGAAACAAAATCCATGGATAACAGACAACATACTAACAGACATACAAAGAAAAGATGCCCTATGCAAACAACTTAAGAAGTCGCCGAACAATATCGCTTTAAAAGCTGAAATCAAAAGCAAATGGAATCTCCTAACAACCCAGATTAGAACGGCAAAAAGAAACTATTACAGCAACAAATTAACAACAGCTCAGAATGACATAAAGGAAACCTGGCAACTGATTAATGAAATGCTGGACAATATACACAGAACCACTGCCTCAGAAACAATAAAACACAGCTTTGCCTGCAATCCCAAATCACTCAAACAGTTGGCAAACAACTTTAATCAGCACTTCATGAACTCTGTCCTAAAGCTACAAGAAACAACCTTTCCTCACACAAGTGAACATTCTCCACTAGGTCCACGAGCAACCCAGTCGATGTGGTTCCCCACAGTAACAAAAGAAGAACTATCACTGGCAATTCAACAAATTAATCCTAACAAAGGACCAGGGATAGATGGAATCAGACCAAAAGACATCAAGAAACATTCACCCGACCTACTTCCAGTTATACAAAAACTGTTAAATAAAATCTTCGAAACGGGACACATACCTGAAACACTGAAGACTGCATTAATCACTCCCATACACAAACAGGGAAAAAGAAACATAATAAATAATTACAGACCTATCACAACACTGCCTGTAATCAACCAAATCATGGAGCGCATCGTACATCAGAAACTCTTCACATACATTGAAAAATTTCAAATCATACCCAAAACACAATATGGCTTTCAAAACAATAAAGGAACAGCAACACTCCTGGAAGATTTCACAGATCTAATAAACGCTGCATTGGATAAAAACTGAATAACATTAGTGGTATTCATTGACCTAACAAAAGCATCTGACACAGTAACACATAAAACCTTGTTAATGAAACTTACCCATATCGGAATTGGAGGTCATCTACTCCAATGGTTTAAAACATACACGAAAAACAGAAAGCACATCACACGTATAGGATCAGCATAAACCAAAGAGGTACATGTAACCTGTGGAGTACTGCAAGGAGCTGTCCTATCTCCCATTCTATTTAACATATACACACATGACATAAGCCAACTCCCCCTAAAAAGTAAAATCTTCCAGTATGCAGATGACACGGCCAGGGTATCCATTCACAACAATGCAAATATCGCTTACAAAAATATGCAACACGACATCAATCAAATCACTAACTGGTTAAACGAAAATGGCATATATATAAACCCTGGAAAAACAAAGCTAAAGATATTCAAAAAAACCCAAACCCTGCCCATAGAAACTAAATATGTCACTATCAAACATTCATCCTCCTATACACAAAGTGCAGAATCTAAAATCACAACCATCACACAGGTGAAAACAACACGCTATCTTGGACTTCACTTCGATGCTGATCAAAGTTGGAATAGCCATACAAACTACCTACATACAAAGCTTAGGATAACAGCAAGCAAACTATACAGATTAAAAGACATTGCCCCAACCCACATAAAAATACTAATCTATAAAGCATTATGTGAAAACATTTTAAGATATGCAATCACATCATATGCATTCTGCACAGACTACAGACTTAACAGGCTACAATGGTTGCAAGATAAAATGATAAAACTGATATTCTGGGAATAAACCACTCTTATGCAGGAAACATGGACAAAACACAAAATATTTAAGGTGAAACACTTATGCCACTACGCAGTCATGTTAAAACACTACTACAGCCCAACATATAGAGTAACCAGAACAACATATCAAATAACAAGACCACAGCCAACAAACTACATAACATATAAGTACAACAATCACAACGGCAAAGCCACCCGAAACTTCTACGTACCTGACATGATAAACAAACTGCCGTTCAACAACAGAAACCTAGTAACATACAGAGAGCTGAAACAGGCACTATATAAATATTATAGTGAGAATGAAATTTAGAGCAATTCCTGTTTCTCTCTCCCCCACTACACATGCACACACACACACACACACACACACACACACACACACACACACCTATGGCAACCCCCCTCTCAAAAACTATCACTACAAGAACACAAAGAAACAAACACACTATGTCTAAATCCAACCCTATTTGCACAAGAAAAAAAGAAAAAGAAAAAAAGAAAAAAAAAGTTAAACTGTATTAGCAGTCGTAGTCTTACAAGCACGTACCAACAAACAGTAAAATCAACACCTGGCTTGTGACCAGTATAGGAACATAACCATGAAACCACCACCCTCTGTCATCTATTATCTTCCTCAGATAAGCTCAGCTAAGCTTCGAGGAAAAAAATTACTAACTTGCAAGTATCTGTTATACACACTTGTAATGCTTTATAAATATTATAATTACTACAGCAATTATGTATGTTACAATTACTACAGCAACTATGTATGCAATTCATCTGAGCCATAAAAAATAATAATAATAAATAAATAAATAAAATAAATAAATTATTATTATTATTATTATTACAATTATGTATATTCTAAATTCAAAAATTCTGTATAATCCTTATTGTAAATATTGTAAATATTATTATTGTATGTAATTTATACTGAGACGTAATAAAATGTTTTTAAAAAAAATTATTATTATTATTATTATTCAGGCCTCCATGGAATCAAAAGGCTCATCGTGGATGCCCTTCCTAAGAACATAAAGTATATCAAGACTCATCGAGGGGAGGTCCCCCCCTAAGAAACACAAAGTCTATCATACCACTCTTTAAACTCATTGACCTTCTCGGTCCCACCACTCCATCAGGCAATGCATTCCATGGTTTAACCACCCTCCATGCAAAGAAACCACTCCTTGCCCTCTTGCTCACAGTTTTCTTCCATAACTTCCAGGGATGGCCTCTTGTCATCACTCCTTCCTGCTGTTCAACTGAGCGAAAGAACTCCCCAGTGTCAACCCTGTAACCACCTCTCAGTTAAACAGTTTAAAAGTCTGAATCATATCACCTCTCATTCTTCTATCCACCAAACTCTGCAATCCACATTCCCTCAGTGAATCCTCATAACTATCCTTGTACAGTCTTGAGACCATCTTTGTCATCCGTCTTTGTATCCTTTCCACAGCGAATTATCCCCTTCAAATCCTGAGGACCAAATCTGAGAACAATAGTCCAAGTGTGGTCTGATCAGAGACTTATACAACGGAATGATAACCCTCTTATCTCAGCAGGTCAGTGTCCTTCTCATAATGGCAGCAATCCTCTGTGTTACCCTCACCACCTTTGCAATATGTCCCCTAAACTTCAGGTTTTCAGGTTACTATCAATCATCAACCCGAGATCTCTTGTCTCCCCTACTTCCTCCAGTATAACTCCTCCCATAGAGTATGAAGCATCCCATCAATGTTTCCCAAACCTCAAGACCTTACATTTTGCTTCATTAAACTGACACCCCATTCATTGTTTCTGTTGGTTTTGATCCAAGGTATATGAAGTTGTCTACTCTTTCTATTTGTTCTCCATTTAGGGTGGCTGAGATGGTAGTTCCGTTCCTCCCTATTTTCATCACTTTTGTCTTGTGTATATTTAATTTAATGTCATATGTTTTACAGGTTTCGGTTAGCTTCTTGATCAACTTTTGTAGTTCATTTGGGGTTCTTGAAAGAAGGACGAGATCATCAGAATATTTGATATTATTTATGTTTAAACCATTGACAATGATTCCAAGCTCATTGTCTATTGCCTTCTTTACAACTTCTAGATATATGTTGAATAGGCATGGGGATAATGGGCATCCTTGCATTATTCCTTAGACCTCTATGGGTTCTGTTGTGAGTGTGTCCTTTTTAATTATTGCATTTGTCTTAGAGTAATATATTATCAGAAACTGTATTACATATTTGTCTATTGCTTTTTCTAGTAGAATTTTAAGAAGAATTTCTCTGTTGATGTTATCAAAAGCTTGTTTAAAGTCCACAAAACAACAATATAGTTCTTTATGGTCTTCCCAGCTGAGCTCTGCTAGTTGGTGCAATGTGAAAATTTGGTCAACTGTTGAATGGTTTCCTCGGAAACCAGCTTGTTCTATGCCTATCATTTCTTCATAGGCGTTTTTAATCTATTTTGTAAAATTCTTATGAATATTTTATAGGTGTGAAGGAGTAAATTGATTGGTCTGTAATTTCTGCAGTCTCTTTTGTCTCCTTTCTTGTATATTGGGATAATCTTTCCACTTCTCCAGTCATCTGGGATCTGTCCTGTTTGTAGTATTTTATTGAATAGGGTTGTTAAATATTCTATTGATATGCTCCTCCATATGACCACAGTTCAGTAGGGAGATAGTATCAATGCCTGATGCTTTATTATTTTTCATCTGTTTAATTGCATATCTAACTTCTTGTAAAATGTTTGGATGATCATTATTTTCTTCTATTGTTGGCATTGTAGTTTTGTTTCCTTAGTGAAAGATAGTCTTAAAATGGTTGGACCAGATTTTGGTTTTGGTCATCTTGTTGTTTCTCATTGTTACTACTTTTGCTGAGAATTCTTTTGTAATTTCTCTTACAGTATCATGGAAGAATTTTAGGTTGTTTTGTTAGTATGCTTCTTGGTATTTAGCTTTTTCTTCTAACCATTATATATTCCCACCAAGCGTAAATTCTACATTCCATATTTATTTCCCAAATTTTAAAACCTTACATTTTGCAACACTGAACTAGCATCCCCACTCCTGTACACATTCACTCAGCCTATTCAAGACTTCTTGCAAGGCCAGAACATCTGCTCTACTGGTCATAGATCATGCGACTTTGCATCATCTGCAAAAAAATAAATATCCCCATCCAAATTTTCCCCAATATCATTAACATACAGGTTAAACAGCAATGGCTCTAATACAGATCCCCAAGGCACACTAGTGACTTTCCTCTTCCAGGATATTGCTCCCTCATACACAGCTTGCTAATACCTATCACACAGTCAATCTCTGATACAATGCACTAGTCTAATATCCAATCAGATCAGCTCTAATTTGACTATTAACTTATCAAGCAGTGATCTATTAAAAGGATTTGTAAAATCTAACTATACTACTGTGTATCCATCTCCTTTGATGATAAGAACTTTCATAACACCTATCCTGTATTGCCTCTTCAGTCTGTTCTATTTAACTTGCATCTATTCCACAACAGTGAAACAGGCCTCACCCAAAGAAAGGTAATAAAATTCAATTAACGAACTACTGTCCAATTGAACTTACTTCTGTTCTCTAAAATTATGGAGATCAAACACTAACTTCTGAACCACCTACAGTTGCACCAACTAATCTGTGACCAGCAATACGGATTCTGCCACTTATGATTTATAGCTAATTATCTAGCTTCTGTCATCAACCTCTGGACTCAAGTCATGGAAAATTTGGAAAAACTCACAGTTGCTCTCAATATTTTCAAAAACATTTGACAGAAGGGATACTTAGCAAAATGTCATCCCATGGGCTGCCTTCCACACTCTGAAACTGGACTACTAATTTTCTCACTGGGCACTCAACAGGTGTCATGGTGGATAATTTCCTCAGTTCAGATTTCCTCACCAATGCGGGAGTACCACAGGGTTCTAATCTTTCACCCACTCTGTTTGTCTTGTATATAAATGACCTGCTCTAACTGACTTCCAATCCTATCCATAACTTTGCTGATTAAAGTACACTCCATTTCACATTTTCATTTGAAAAACTGTAGTGCTGAAGTATTAGAATACTCAAGGTCCACAACGACCAATTTCTTGAACTCTGACTTCCTAGCTATATCACAATGGGGCAAAAAACAACCTTGTACAGTTCAATGTTACCAAAACTCTGTCCTCTCTGATCTCTTCCAACAAAGAGCTTGCATCACTCCAGCTTACGGTTAATTAATGATCCACTCTCTCACAGACATTCCATGACTTGTGCCTCTTGTATGGTGTTTTGTAAATGGTGCACTGCTGAACTACCTACTTATACTCAGTGGTGAGCTATGGAAATTTTAACAAAGGGCACGCATCGTCAAGCAAACAAAAAGTCCTAAATTAGCCCTTATAATCTTATATTGTGATTTTGTAGAGCTTCTGACAGATATAATTCCTGTAGAATATCATTTATTAATGCTAGATCTTTTTAAAAATTCCAAATTGAGAAGTCAGTTTAAAAAAGCACTTACATTTATCCTTTGATGCAAAATGCTTACATAAAGCTGGGTGATTTCTCCACACAGCAAGAGCCATTCGTAAACTGCATGGTGCCCATCATGGTCCAACACACAGCCGATCTTTAAAATTTCGATACCAAGGTCTTTTGCAATCGTATTTAATTCTCATTGATTTTTTGGTGATTGATGATAAAAGGCATATAATATATCCATAAATATTTCAGAATGATTTATTTCTTTAATGTTTTTTATTCAATCGTCTAATGCTAAGTGTAAATGATGAGCCTAATGCCAAATCACAACCTTGGGAAATGTTGGTAGAAGTTTGATTGTAACACCTGATTTGTTTCCTAACATTACACTAGCTGTATCATAACAAAATGCAATGAAATGATTTTTATATAGTTATCAGAAAATTCATATGAATTTAAAGTAGCAATTATAGTAGCATCTATACATTCCACAGTGGTATTTTCTAGTTCTACAAGATTATTAAACAAGAACAAGTGGGTCCCAAATTTGAGAAAAATTTCGCAAAGAGCCCCATGTGCCCCTTATAGCTCACCACTGCTTATAAATCACTTTCTTTCAAAATTATTAGAGCAAGAGTTACTGATAACCAACACCTCTTTTACGGTATATCTTGACAGTCACCAAACCAAAGCCGTCTTTCATTCCACCTGATTTTTAAATATGTTTAAACTTGTGCCAACATTTAAAACCATTCCAGGCTCATATTAATTTTGATAACAACCTCTACCATTCAACCTTCTCCAAAGAAGACGACCTTTGGTTGTTAAAAAATGAAATAGATTCCTCTTTCTTCTTTCACACATATGGTAGTCACATGCTATAGTTCTTGTGACCTATTATGTGTGGGTCAGATATAAAAAATTCAATGTGAGAGAAATTGTAATAATTAATTAAAACATAAATAATAAAAAGAGAGTTATTTTTATCACGTTTGCATTAAAATAAAAATTACAAACATGATAACTTTTTTCTCTCCTAGCAGAGAAGAGAGAAATTAGCCAAAACACTAAATTAGCTGTATACAAGACAGTGTTCAAACCAATTTTAGCTTATGGGTTTGAGAACTGGGTTAGAAGTAAAATACTTGACCAAAGACTAGAGACTGCAGATATGAATGTCTTGAGAAAGATTAGGGGCATGAACAGATGGCATCAATGGCAATATCATATTAAAAACGAGGATATTAGGAAAGAACTTGATATTGTCAGCATCCAGGAATGCATTAGCAGAGCTAATCTCAGGTGCTATGGGCATTTAAACAGAATGGACAGTAAAGATTGGCAAAACAAGTGTTCTATGCCAGGTTGGCAGGAAAAAGACCCAGAGGAAGACCAAGATATAGGTGGATTGATACAGTAAAAAGTGCCTTAGAAGGCTTAAATGTAAGATCTAATAATGTCATGGTCATGACCGGTAACAGACTGATTCGGATAAAATTGTAGATTGGAAGTTAGTAATCATGTAAATTTTTCATATAGTACTATCATATCCTGACATCCCTTGAGGGTATATATCAGGAATTTGATGATGATAATAATATTTTAATTACTAAATCCATTTTGAATTAAACAAATCCAATATTATTCAATATTGTCTTTATTATCCAAATCCAACAAATCCAATATTGTCTTTATTATCATTATTATTTTACGTCATCTCCATGGAGACCAGAGACTCATTACAGGAGACCCAAATCAACCATCATACACATAAGTGCTATTTTACCTCACCTTGAATCCATTGACCATCAGGGACCTCCGAACCAATTCTGGCAATGCATTCCACAAACTCATCACTCTCCATGCAAAAAATCTAGTCCACACGCAAATCCTAACCACTATTACACAACTTACACAATATACACACTGAGAAACAAAAAATTAAATTTTATTTTCAATAATAATATATTTAATGAGAATGATGTTTCTGCTGGAAGAGATTTCACCAGGTGATTATAACTTTCTATATTTATTATTTTTAAACATAGATGGAAGCTCCATCTCAAGTATACAATCATTTGCATGAACAAGACAATGGAAATGATTCCAAAATTTTGCAGAGCTCCATGTATGTAGTGCACACTAGTGTTATTTGGTAAATATTTATTAGAATCATTTCAACCACACAACTGCAATGAAATCCTGCCACTAACAAGTCATGGTTCCAAAGGAAGTCAGTTGATATTTTGTTTAAAAATTCCTTTAGAATTTTTGTCACTGAAAAATTATTGAAGACCACTTACTGGAAAAATATAGTGACAAAAACATGAAAATAGTAAATGTTTTAAAAGAAGTGCCTTGTACAACCTGAAGACCTTTTATATATTTATTGGGTAAGAATAACATACATTTTGGGAAGGTCTAGGATTTCAGCTAACATACTGGCTTAAACTCACCACTTCACTGTCTCAACCAACTATCCATGCCAGCTTTGATAGCCGAGTAGTCTGCGTATCTGCACTCCAACCAAAGGGCTGCAGGTTCGATCCCACATTGGGCATAGATGTTAGTGATTATCTGTGAAAATATGAGTGGTGATGGTGGGACGATACATGCTGTTGGTGTAGATCAGTGTTTTCCAAACTTTTCCTATGATGGAACACTTCACAAATCCTGACATTTTAATGGAATACCTTGGTTAGAGTAGAATATTATCGGTCTCATATTCAATGTAAAGTTCAGCACACACTATCGTTGCAGCAAGCTGTATGGAAAAAATGCGACAGTGCATACTACAGGCATGCCAGGCCACATTGCATTGCATTGACCTAGCTTGTGATCAGAAATTTCCTAGAATAGATACCTACGTACTTCACTCACACTCAGAGGTTTTGGCAACCACAGCAGTGAGTCAAGGCCAGCATGCTGATCTTAATAGCACAAACCACATGCAAAGTGAGGAGCACCTGATTTTTAAACATGTTTAAACTTGTGCCCACATTTAAAACCATTCCTGGCTCATATTAATTTTGAAAAGTTTTCACGAAACACCTTATTCACTCTTTGGTGTTCCACAGAGCATAGTTTGGGAAATCCTGATGTAGATGATGATGATGATAGTTGTGGTTAGTTGTAGTTGGTGGATTTGAATGTGGGGAGTAGCTGCTCTCCTTTGATGAGTCCTTAGACTCCCTGGAGGTGTTACATAATAATAATAATAATATGCAATTAAGCAAAAATAATAATATAATAATCACTAGAGTCAACAATTATAGCACTACTTTTCTTTTTTTATCAATAGTGGTAATTATAATGGCTACAAAAACTGCACTGCTTATAAAATTCTGCATTATCATCAAAATCATGCCATGTACCTTCAGGGATGTACAGGATATGATAGTACTACATGAAAAACTTAAATCATTACTAACTTCGTATCTACAATTTTTCTCCAAATCATTGTTACCCATCATGACTCGAACATTTTACACCATCAGATCTTATATTTCTCTCTTCTAAGGTACCTTTTACTTTATCAATCCACCTGTATCTTCGTTTTCCTCTGGGTCATTTTCCTGCTTAAGCTTTCTCCTCAAATCTTTCTCAGGATTCTCATATCTGTGGTCTCTAGTCTTTGGTGAAGTGTTTTATTTCTAATCCAGCTCTTATATCATCTCATATTAAAATTGGTTTGAACACTACCTTGTACAGCTAATTTACTGTTTTCACTTAATTTCTCTCTTCTTCCATATAAATTTATTCAGTTGACTTCCTACCATTTGTTGATTCTGTTGTCTACGAGGGAGTGTTCATAAAAGACCAAACTTTTTAAATAGCATGCCAACTGGCACACAGAGCACGCTCCAGCTACTGAGAGCATCAAGCAGAAGGTTTTGACAAACTCCCATTTGCCTTAGTCAGTGAGTTACATCTACTGAAGTCAGCAATTGCACAAGATGTTTTTCAGATTAGAGACAAAGTGACAATGAAAGAGTTTGAAGAACAACATGTGTGTGTGAAATATTGCTGCAAACTTGGTAAAAATATTACAGATAAATTTCAATTGCTTAACAAAGCATACAGTGAGGATTGTTTGAGTCCTCACTGTATATTGCTGCAAACTTGGTAAAAATATTACAGATAAATTTCAGTTGCTTAACAAAGCATACAGTGAGGACTGTTTGAGTCGAAAACAGTGATATGAGTTGCTTAAGCATTTGAAAAAGGTCAGAATGTTGATCGATAAAGATCCCATGCCTGGACGACCATCCACATCAACACACAATGACCATGTTGAGAGAGAGAGAGTTTGTGATGTGATTTGTGGAAACAGTTGTTTAACTGTCCAAGAAATTCCTGATGAAGTGGCCATGGACATAGGATCTTGCCATCAAATTTTGACGGAAAAAGTTCAGATGTGTCTGGTTGGTGCAAAATTCATTCTGCATTTACTGACCAACGATCAGAAAGAGAACCATGTTGAAATCAGTCAATAACTGTTTGCCAATGCAAATGGTAGTCAAAACTTTCTTAAGAACATCATAACAGGTGATGAGGCATGGGTTTATACTATAATGTTGAAACCAAGATGCAATCGTTGCAGTGGTTGGGGAAAGGGTCTCATCGACGAACAATAAGAACAAGAATTATCTGAAATGCATTGTCCATTATGAATTTCTTCCATGTGTTCAGGATAAACAAAGAGTTGTACCAGGAAGTTTTAGCATTTGGAGTGTTGCTGTGCACAAGAAGAGTCCTGAATTGTGAGAAAACCGGGCTTGGATGTTGCTCCACAACAATGCGGCAGCTCAGGCTTTGCTCCTCATCCAGAGTTATATGTCAAAACATCAGGCATCCATTCTGCACCATCCACGCTCTCCTCTGGTCTTAGCCCCAGCAGATTTTTCCTGTTTCCCAAACTTAAAACCACTTTGAAAGAACGTTGTTTCCAAACCATAGTGGATTTTTACTAAACCATGTCAAATTTTACATGATAATCCCACTCGCAAAAGGTTATAAACCTATCCCCATTAGTACAGTGGTGGACAAATGATTTAATCCTTTGAAAACCTGTTCTACAAGAAAATGTGGAATCTTCAACGATATTTAAGCATTGAGCAGGATGGTTATACCAGGTGATGAGATTCATTTCCCTCCTAATCATTCAAATACCTATTCCTGCAGATGGATTAAATGGTTGGAGCAACACTGCTCTTTACTTGGGAGTAGTTGATGGAAGACGTGCTAGACACACAGTCAACCAGGCCAACATTTGGAGCAACTGCAGTACATATTTCATATAACATGGATAAAAGTAAGGTCTAAGGTGGCATGCTATAAGACAACTATATTGTAGAAAATTTCTCCAATATAATTATTTTTCAAAGAGCAATTCTTCTTTTCTTTCACTGCCTCTATCTTCCAGTGTCCAGCATGGAGTTCTCCTTTATCTATCCTTGCGCACAACCTCACCACATGCCTCTGGCTGAATCAATGAATGTTTTATTCAAGATTTGCCAGCCAAACTCCAAGGTTTGGTTCCTGTTCTCAAACTCTCACTTATTCTTGAATAATGTATGTGTATTTTAGTCTGCAGTTCATATCTGAGAGCTGCTCAACTTCTATTTGCTTTAAAACTTTCTTATGTGTTCTTCTTTTCAATATGAAATTCAATTATATCCTGCTGCAGACTAAATGGGAATCACTTCCAATTTCAAATCCTCTCTACACTCAAGTGTCCGGCAACAGCACTATCAACAATAATATAATCAACAAGTCTTTTCCTTACCTCTTCGCTGCATGTGAATTTGTGCACATTTTAATGTTGGAACATTGCGTTAGTAATAGCCATTCCATACCAGGAGCAGAAATCCAACAGGTATTTGTCATGATTAACTTTCTTCTTTTCTCCAAATTTTTCAAAATATTTTTGCATGTCTGACAATCATTTCCTACTTTACTATTTGGAGAAAAGTTTCCTTTTTCGTGTCAGTTGCTTTCTCTAAAGTCTCGAAATATTCCTCCACTTCTACCTTCGTAGAACCCTCTTTGGGACCATAAATCTTACTCTTATACATCTTTTAAAAACTGCAGATGCAGCAAGTGATGATGACAGTGGTGAAGAGAAAGAAGTAGATGGTCTGAAGTAATAATAAAGACCAAGTGAACAAACAAAGAAAACAAGTTCAGGAAAAAATTATGTACAGAGACTCAATGATGAAGAGAATATTTAATTAAAATGTAGCAAAATCATATTTCGCTGGTGCAAACATTCATGATATTAATCACAGCATCTGAACGCAAAAGGTAAGGTGAAAAAGCTAATTTTCTTGGTTGGCACATGTGATTTGAGAGGTGAAAAGTATTCTATGAAGGAAGTTGCAAAGAAGTTCTTAGAAGTCTCCTGTTATGCTATGATAGAGGTGAATGTAAAAGGGCATTTGTAGCAAATGAATATGTAGGTTGTATAGAAGTAGAGATATAGTATTTATGGAAAAACTAGATTAATAAATGCAGCAAATGCTGAGAAGTGGAATAAGAAATTGGGATGTGAATACTGAAGCAATAATCAAAGACAAAAAAGAAGCATATAAACAATTCAGAAGTATAAACATCACTAGAAGGAGAAATTAATCATAAATGCAAAAGAGCAACAAGAAAAATAAAACAGAGGAAAGAACAGAGAAACATGGGATCATTTCATAACGAAATCGGAAGATCTTACAGTGAAGAGATCAAATCTAAATATTTCATGTTATTTTTTAGTATTATATATACTGATTATAAATTTCATTAGTGAACATTATCATATTAAGAAATGTCAAGTGATTTAAAAATGTATGTATGTGTTTGTATTTATAATGTATTTTTATGCTTAGTATTACTGGTGTACATCTGGTTAAGTGGTAGTAATATAAAAAGTCTGAAAAAAGTAATTAAGTAGTTAAATTGCTTAGTATAATCCTTAGGAATTACAGCATACAGTAAGAAAATTAAGCATACAGTTAGCAATTCAGTGCAAAACATTATTGTGTGTTTTGCACTGAATAATCTTGGTAATAAGCAAGCGTGATCATTTTTTTTTCACAACAGCCATTGCTGGGTAACAAGAACACTATAAAGCAGGGGAAAGAGGTGAGTAAGCTCTAATAAACTACTGACTTACATTCTTTAATCTTTTAGCTACTCTCCAAGCAGAAACTTTGAAGTTAATAATTGAAGGATAGTAATGTATCAAGCCTTCGTATATGAAAAGCAAGTGATGTATGTTTCACATAGCAAGACAGAATCAGCAGGAAACTTTCTTTTATTGAAAATGCAATTGGAATACTCAAATTAATGTATTCCTATTGTCTGAAGAATTATTCGTCATGCCTACTTCAGAAAAATGATTAAGAAAACTTGCTAGCAAGGCTCTTTAACTTTGAATATTCTAAGAATTTCAGATAACCCTGAATGAATGAGTAAAAACAATAAAATAGTGCTGCAAAGGAAGTTCTCACACTGTCGAGTGAAACTACAGAACTTTTAGCCGAATGCCACATTTATTTTATTTTATATAGTGTTTGATGTGATTCCTGTGATCAGAATTTAACTAAGAATCAGAGAATGAAAGTGTTTTCTTTGAGCTCCTAATGAGTAATTCTTAGAATGGCCATTTAATTATAATGTCAGATCTTAGAGAGATAAAGAGAATCGTTATTATAGGGAATTATCTTATTCAAACTTTGGAAAAATTGAATAACATAATTCTCTATAATTATATATATATATATATCCAGATGTATATCTGATCTATGGATAACTAAGTCAAGAAAATTTGCATAATTTACTTTCAAAAACAGAGACTAACCTCAATAAGACCGAGTTCAGCTCTTTTCACTTGAACACCAAATTGGCAAACAGGAAACTACTGGTCAGCTTTAACAACACAACACTGTAGCACCAAGATTTCCCTAAATATCTTGGTGTTACCTTTGATAGCACACTTTCTTTCAAAAGACATCTGGAGAATATCTTTTTAAAGATCAGAACTCGTAATAACATCACACAAAAACTGTGTGGTTCTACATGGGGTTCTACTAAGATTTCCCTAAATATCTTGGTGTTACCTTTGATAGCACACTTTCTTTCAAAAGACATCTGGAGAATATCTTTTTAAAGATCAGAACTCGTAATAACATCATACAAAAACTGTGTGGTTCTACATGGGGTTCTACTACTATGCAGCCATGCTCCACATTGGGCCTAGTCTACCATGTAGCAGAATGTTGTTCAACAGTATGGCTAAACAGTCCTCATATCAAGAAAATTGTCATGTGAATAAATGCAGCAATGAGGACAATAGCCAGTAGAAGGGAGTAATCCCTTCTACTGGCATTGCACCACAGAACTTGCACAGAAAGTTGCTCTCATAAAAAGGGTACAAAAATATAAATAGTTAATCCAATGTTACCAATACGTGAAGACCTGCCACATATAAGTAGAAATTGCTTTAAATAGTGATGGCTTCCACGAATAATGAAGAACTAGTAAATAGCGATTTCAATGTTAATTCAAAATTGTTAGAAACTTGGAAAGAAAAAATTACCACCAGATTTATACAAGTATATCCTTCCCAACCAAAATCCAAAAGAAATTGAGTTTCCATGTCATCTATGGAAAAATTTAAATAGGATATGCACAGAACATGGTATCTGCACAGACAGCAAACATAAGTGGGGAAGACCACTTATACCCCCTATGTGACTGTCGGGCCAACCAAAACATCTGGCACATTGTGGAGTTCTGCAGCATAAGAGATTACCCTGGTAACCTGAGAGACTTTTTTGAGGCAGATCCTTCAGCTCCTGATTCACTAGCTAAACTAGGTTTAAATGTTAGTGACTTTTTTTACTGTTATTTGTATATGTAACACTACCTGGCTCATTTATAATGTCTGCACAAATATGTTTTCATATATTTTGATGTCTTTTTTATTATACTAAATGAATAAATATATACGTTTACAGAATTGTATATTTATATATTTATCCTGATTATTTATGATTATTTTTGTAATCATAAATAATCATAAATATTTATAATTATTTATGATTATTTATAAATTACTTATTTATAATAATTAAGCAATATTTGAATATATGCATGTTCATCTTTGAATTCAATGGACCATCACAGCTATGAATCTGAAACATTCTAAACCAACTAAAATAGAAGAATTTATGCATGTGTATATATATATATATATATATATATATATATATATATATATATATATATAGTTATGTTACTCCATGACTGACTAATATATATATTGGATATAAGTTAGAATAACATAGATGGAGCAATCGAGCTTCTTTAAATATAACATACACAATTCTAAGAATCATGAATAGGGAATTAAAAGAAAAACTGAAACTTGAAATAATCAAAGAGAAAACCCAGCTGGACTTAGAAAACTTATAACAAGTTATTAATGAAACTAAATCTGAAGTAATGCTAACTATACAGTTGAAGAAATAACATTACAAGAAATCCAACATGCTAACAAAATCATGAAAATCTGCTGGAGAAGATGAAATAAACATAAAACATTCAATGTGCAGGCATCCTGTCCTGCAAATGACTTTTAAAATTATTTAATATCAGCAACTAAAAATCCCAGAAAGTTGAAATATAGTAACGGTCAGCATTCAGTCCATTCCTGTTTAATATTGTGATGGAGGTGGTGAGAGAAGATGTGCCTTGGACTATGTTGTGTGCAGGTGACACTGTGCTTTATGCAGAATCAAGAAGTAGCAGCGAAACTGGAAAGTTGGAGGAAAGTACTGGAATAGAGAGGTATGAGATTGAGCAGAATTAAGACAGAGTATACATGTTGCAAAGTGGATGGCAGTCAGGAGACAGATCTGGATCTGGAAGGAAATGTCATCAGGAAGGTCAGTGATTTAAATACTTATGTTCAACAGTGAAAGAGGATGGAGATACTGAGAAGGAAGTGGGAGTTGGGATGCAGGATACAAACAGGTTGGAGGAACAGGACAGAGGGGACTGGAGTGATATAAGATAAGAGATCTTTCAGATCAATCTAAAAGTCAAAATCTACAAGACAGTAGTGAGACCAGCTATGACGTATGCTATGGAAACTGTGGCACTGAGGAAAAATAACGTAGGCAGGATGAAGGTAGTGAGACAAGAATGCTTAGGTGGATATGCGGTAAGACTAGAAAGGATCATCTGAGAAATGACTATGTAAGGGGAATGGTGAAAGTTACGAACTTAGGAGCAAAGGTACAGGAAGCAAGGTTGAGATGGTTTGGTCATGTGATGAGGAGGGAGGACGAATATGTGGGAAGAAAGGTCATGCAGATGGATGTGCAGGAGATGAGGAACACAGCTGGTCAAAGAAGAGAAGGAGAGAGATGGTGGAGAAGGACTTCAGGATGAAGAACTTGGATGTGGTTAAAGCCCATGAAAGTAGGATATAAAGGACTCACTACAAACAGTGACCCTACTTAAGTGGGACAAGCTGTAGAAGATCATACTAGTATACAAAAAATTACTCTCTAGGATTCAGAAGAAAATAGAAAGCATATTTTGAAGGTGCCAAGGAGGAATCATAAAAACAAGAGTGCAACATATCACTTATTTACAATACCTCTCATTAAAGAAAAATATATTAAGCATAAGAACAGTTGGAGAGGGTGACTTCATTGGTAACGGTAGCAGGTTTAGCATGAGCAGCAGTTAGTTAATGAAGCCAGAAACATTCCTAGGCCCTTCTTCCAATATGTAGCCAGAAAAAATAAAAAATTATAGGAAGGCATTGATTGTTGAAAATGGTATAAGACCAACTGCTGCAGAGGATATAGTTCAGATCTACATGTTGTCCAATTGTGTCAGGCCGACTTTAGACAAGACTATACAAAAGAACTGTCATATTATTATGTCTGTACACAAATCCTAGGAGTGTCAGAAACAATGGGTACAGTTTGCTGTCTTAGTCAATATGTTGCGAACCTCATACTGTAGATAGTAGTGAGCTTGGCTATCATAATCAGACATTAACTGGTATCAAATGTCAAGCAAACAGCATTTTTAGGAAGAATAGAGAGGAGAGGATGTGCTGCTAATGATATCGGATGACTTGAATCCAGTTAGAGTTGAGACCTATGATTTTAGAAATATAACTAACAACATTTTGTGAGGCACTGAGTTTGAAGAGATCTGGTATGAAGTAGAATCTAACAAGGTCAAACAGAAGACTCAAAGCCATTATTCTGAACTTTCTGGAGGAAAACAGTAAATCAATAAAGGAAAACGTAAGCAAACTAGCAGGTGATATGCAACTTCGATACCAAAAATATCTCAAATGTCATCGTTTCAGACCCATAAAAAAATAACTTTTCATGTCTCGTTAAAGTGATCTGTGATACAAACTCATTCAAATTAATAACAGCAATACAAGATAAAAGACAGTAGCCCCCAATTGCGTATACGGGGTCAACCTGATTTAACTTTCGCACTAACATGCCAACTCTGAAGACAGAAGAAAAATGTCAAAATGGAGACAACAGCTGGACCATATACTACAAACAAACCAAAGTAGTGCAAAAACCAAGTGACACCAGTAGCAGCCACCAAAGAGATAAGTATGCATGCACTGCATAGGAAACGTGCAAAACCCTTGCAGTCAAAGTCAGAGAACCTTGCATATCCACTATACCAACATTAGTGATCTCAACTCCAACCTTAAAAGCATCTGCAGTCAACCAAACCCCCACCTACTGTTCTTAATAGAAACTCAAACGTCACCTTTCCCATCTATCCATCTCAACCAACCAAACTATACACTATTTAACTCCTTTCAATACAAAGGTGGTGGTGTCTGTGCATATATCTGTTCTGACATACCCTGGCAGAGAGCAGCTAATATATAATTCCCCAACTTTGAGCATCTTTGGTTAAAAACATCCTTGCCCCACTCAGTCAAATTCATCTGCAGTCTCTATCGTGCTCTTTATACCACCTACCACCACTCTAAGCTCTTTAATTTCCTCTCCTTAAAAGTTGATTTTCTCCAGTCATACTCTCCTAAGAGTGAAATCATCCTCCTAGGTGATTTTAATGTCAATAACACCAACTGGCGTTCCTCTTCCAGTTGTACAGATCCTGCAGGCAGAGATGCTGAAACATTTGTCATCATCAACGACGCTACACAAATTGTTCACAAGCCGACCAGAACACCAGATAACCAAAATCACTCCCCAAATACCGTAGATCTCTTCCTTACCAATGACCCTTCCAAAGAAACTGTCAAAGTAGTGAGCCTCCTGGGTAATTCTGACCACTAACTTGTGTTCAACTCCTGCACCATGCAACAATGCTTACAGTCACACCGATACAAATAGTTTGGCATTATAACAGTGCCAAATGGGACAACATCCAAGACTACTATGCTTCATTTCAATGGATGGACTATTGTTTGCAGTCTTCCAATGCAAACAATATACATATACACCGGATAAAGCATATACACCGCTTTATCCAGATATTGATTGCGTTGCAGTAGAATTTCATGAGAAGAATGAAAATGCATTTATTGAGCTGTTGTGGGACAACTTCCTCAAGCAGCATGTGACAGAAGGAAGGTCAATGAGTGTTACATTTGATTATTGTGTCAGAGGGCAATTCAGTTAAAGATGTAATTATTCTGCCTCCTGTTTGTAGGTGATCATGCGATACTCACTTGGGAAGTGTCAACTTTCTGAATGTTCCATTCAGAAAAGTTTACATATTGAACTATAAAGCAGGAAATTATGAATAACTGAGGAATATACTGAGTTCAGTAGCATGGAATAGGTTGAGCATGGAAAGAATATCGACAGAGCATGGGAAGCATTTAAACAATACTTTGGATTTTGCTAAGGCTTTTGACAGGACATCCCATGGAATACTGTTGCGCAAATTATAGCAGATGGGGATGGATACTAAACTGGTGATATCGATAGGAGAGTGGCTCAGGGAGAGATACCAGAAGGTGGTGTATAGAAGAGCCGAATCCAGGATGAGGCATGTGACCAGTGGTGTGTTCTGTGCTTGGGCCATTGTTGTTTAATTTTTACATAAATGATATAGGAAATTGCTTAAAGGGAGATATTCAGTTGTTTACTGATGATGCAAATTTGAGTAGTGCAATAAAAATCAAGTTCATGTTTGAAGCCTGTCTCCATCCACAAGATCGAAGCAGCTCTTCCATCCAGTTTTTCTACATCCGAACCTGATGGCTTTCCTGCTTCTCGGCTTCGGAAGGTCCCACTGAAGATTCTTCAAGAATTATTGGACATTCTCCTTTCAAGTAAAGCAATACCACCATAACTATGCGCTTCAATATCTATCTTCATTCTAAAGAAAGAAACTTCAATTCAAGCTGTGCATCAGGCTTTAGACCTATTACCATCTCCCCTGTGTTACTTAGACTCTATAATAAAATATTAGTTAAACGACTTCAGCAACATATACAGCATGATTATAGACAGAGAGCTTTTGTCCCTTTGGACTGCTGTGGCAAGAATATACATCTTTCTTTTCTTCTCTCTGATTCCTGCCGCTGCCTTAAGCCTCTATATATGGCATCACTGGACATCCAAAAGGCCTTTGATAGCATCTGCCTTCCTGCTCTCCTTTGAGCACTGTCTATTGCTGGATGTCCAGAACCCTTTCTTTCCTATGTTATAGAGTTATACTTGGGGAGCTCCATTACTATCACTACAGGTTCCCATGGGACTTCTATTCCTGCAGTGTGGGTGTTTCATCAGGGTGCTTCTTTATCTCCCCTCTTCTTTATCTGGTCATAGATGAGTTTCTTCATGCTCTTTCTAGCCATATAGGCTACACTCTAGGTGCTTCTTTCTTTAATGCTATGGTCTTTGCGAACGATCTTACTCTCGTAGCCTCTACTAAGATAGGCTTGCAGGAACTCCTTGACCAGGCAGTGAACGTTTTCTCTATTCAAGGCCTTTCTATTAATGTAGAGAAGCCTGCTCATTAGCGCTTGTTCCCACTGGTCATGACAAGAAGCATAAGGCCGAGACTATAGAGTTTTCCCTGCAAGGGAGGCCGTAGCATGCTTTGACCATCCTGGGAAAGTAGAGATACCTCAGTATCATATTCACCCCAAAGGAAAGATCTTCTGTCCCTTCTATCCTACAAGCGGGGATCGCTTCTTTGAGGAAAACTCCTCAAGACTATTTCTCCTTTCCCACTATCTCCAACCTCGCTTTTACCACAAGTTGGGGATTGGTTGGACATATATCTCAGTACTGTCCTGAATGGATAGGGCTATCCATTCAGCTCTGAGATCATGGCTAAAACTGCCACCTGATTACCCCTATTGCATATTTTCACGAGAGGGTGTAGGACAGTGTGCTCTGGGTTCCATCACTTAGATGGGTGATCCCATGCCTGCAGCTGCCCAGAATCGCAAAATTAGAATTTTTTTCTTCTCCTATCTGCAGAGAGGCTTTCTGTAGCCCATTAATACAAGAAGACTTTAGGAGGGGTAAATTATTATTAAGGTACCATAATTGAGTGAGCATCTGAAAAAGAGTGCCACAGAAGCATGCAGCAGAGCTGCACACTTCTGTAGATGGTACTCCTTTAAAAGTCATATCTAGTGCCTCTCCAGCATGATTGGGTAAGGGGTGGCACCAGACTCCTCCCTGGGTTCGAGCACATTGACCTTATCAGGACGAGGATCAATGCATTACACACTCGAGCAGCACAGCTCAATGGAGTAGTGACGACTGAAACTGTAGGACTGGCTAGCCCTACAGTCAGACATTGTCTCATATAGCCCAGTGTTGCTTCCACACCCATCGTATCTGCGTGCGGAGGCATGATGCCGTGGTCTCAATCCTTAACAACCGCTTTAAGAACAAAGGTTGGGAGACCATGGTGGAACCACATTATAGGACCTTGCAGGTTTGCATATGCCAGACTTAGCGATTAAAAGAGACGGTGATGTTTGGGTAGTTGATGCCCAGGTGGTGAGAACAGGGTGCCCACTAGCCTACAGCCATAATAATAAGGTAAACTATTATAAGAGTAACCGAGATCTAGTTAGTAAGATACCAGAGGAGCATGGGACAACTCAGAAATTTACCAGCACCACCATCTTTTTGCATGGCATATGGAGAGCAAATAGTTATAAAGAATTAAAACAGCTTGGGCTTATAAAAGAAGGATATAAAAGTTCTTTCCTTGAGGGGAGCCTACAGGGCGCACTGGCCGCATGGCGTTGACACATGATAACTACAACAGTCATAGGGTAAAACACCTGTAAAGGCTTAGGCCTATTTCAAGTATGGACGTGATGCAAGGGTAGTACTGTCCATAACCAGTACAAATATTAATAAAAATAAAAATAAATAACCAGTAGGATACCACAAGGATCACTGCTTGTCCACTTTTATTCAATCTGTACATTAATGATATTGGGAAGGATTTGACAAGCAACAATCAGCTATTTGCTGAATATTGAATGATCTTGATAATGTAAAGATAGGTAGGGTAATCAGGAATGTTGATGATATGCAGTACTTGCAGAATGATTTGAATAGGCTGGAATTATGGCCATTGAAAAATGGGTGTCAGTTCAATGTCAATAAATGTAAAGTCATTCACTTGGGCATGATAAGATATCCAATGTCATATTATATTGGTGAGATTATGCCAGAAGAAACTGATGAGGATAGGGATATTGGAGTGTTAGTAGATAGCAAGTTGAAGTTCAGGGGGTTATGTGGCAAGTACTGCAAATAAAACTCTAAAGATAATAGCAATGCTGAAACGTACGTTCACATGTAAAGATAAATGATATCATTTTGCCTCTTTACAAGGCTTTCATAAGACCGCACTTGGACTATAATTTTTTTCCGTCGTGATTCTGATATATTCCAGAGTACAAAGAAGAATGTTACAATTGATATTTTAACATTAAACTGATTATGAAGACAGACTGAGAAAATGTAGATTGCAGACACTAGCAAACAGGAGAAAGAGGGGTGATATGATTGAGACGTACAAACTTCTGAAAGGGCCATACAGGATATAAATTTTTATCAATTTATGGAGAATGGGGAAAGGACAGGAGGGCATCCTTCGAAGATGAGAATGAAGGCTGCTAAGAATGGTGCAAGGGCTAGATTTTTCTCTGTGTGATTGAAAGGGATTTCCTTTAGATGTTTTCAGTGCAATCAGTGTGAATGAATTCAAGAATAAGTATAACAGCTGGTGTGTGTAGTATGTGGCCTCCCTCGATGAGTCTTTGCAAAGGCTTTTGCAAAACCTAAATATAGGTTTTGGTAGGCTAATATCCATCCCCATCCACTGTAGTTTGACTATCAATTTATGGGGATGGACAGCCAATCTGCATTGGATAGCAGATTGGCTGTCTGATAGGTATCAGGCAGTTGTGTAGAAGAGCAATATTCCTGGAAGAGAAAATTCATTAGTGGTGTACCTCAGGAGTGTTTTAGGGTCATAGTTGTTAAACCCATGTGTTAGCAATATTGGGGAAGATTTGGATGGGGATATTCAGTTGCTTGCTGATGATACAAAGTTGGGATGAACTCTGAAGAGTAGAGCAATGTTGTGGTCCTTACAAGAAGTCTTGAACAGATTTATTGGGCACAGGAGTAGGGATGCTAGTTCATTGTTGTAAAACAAGTAATTTCAGAATTTCGAAAACAAAGATGGAATGTAAAATGTATGAATGGTGGAGATATATTTTTGGAGGTGGAGGAAGTAAGAGCTCTGGGGTGGTGATGGATAATGATCTAAAATTCAGAACACACTATAATGAATTCTGGGATGATACAGAGGAAACTGACTTGTAGAAGTAAGGAGATTACGTCACCTAGTTTCTAAAGGGATGAAGAGATGTTCAAAAGGGTCTAGAGGTGGTGATTAAGGTTGAGAAGACACAATTTACAGATTCTAGTTGATACGAAGAAGAGGGGGTGATATGATAGAGTTGCACAAATTGGTAAGGGTTGTTAAGGGGTCAATATTGGAGAGGTGTTCAATAAAAGGGGCAGAACAAATCATATCTCAATCACTTCACACTCACCTTATGCAAGCTGTATAAGGAGGGTGTGAACAAGAAAGTGAGCAGTTTTTGATGCAGAGTTGTGTATGATAGAAATGCCTTGCCTGAGAGTGTGGTGTCTGCAGAGAATTTGAAGGTTTACAGTGTAATGAGCTGTGTGTGTGACGAAGGGACCTTCTAGATGAGTCTGACCCCATGTGGTCTTATGATATTAATATTAATAATAAAATACTGTCACAATTTTATAGATATGCAGAAGACATCAATTCAGTATGACATGAGGTATTGTAGACAATACTGAACCAGTATGAAATAGATAATAAAATAGTATGCCTAATTAAAATTCTTCACCATTCATCAGAAATCTTAATAGATATCAATGGGAATATAGCAAGCCATTCAAAATGGAAAGAGGTGTGCATGAAGGCTGCATATTTTTATCAATGCTTTTAATCTAGCTTTTAATTTTTCAGGAAATGAATGAGTATAGTAGAATATTAATTATAAAAAAATAATTAATACCCTCATATTTTGTCAATGTTATTTGGCAAGGGTGTTCAACCTGTCAATCGTGTAGTGATTTTTGGTTGATCTGTTGTGTGTTCCTCCTTACTTACAAATTTAATTAAAACTGAAAACAATATTTTATTTATCATTATTTTGTATTATTTTTAATTCGTTTTCAGTGTATTGCTATTTTTTATTTATTTTTCGCTAAAAATCAAATCACTAATTTTCTTATAAGTCCGGGTAAATTAATTAATTTGGATCAGTGGAACTCAAACAGCGAGACGAGTGAATACAATTATAAGCAAAGTGTAAAAACTTGATTGTAGCTTAAATATTCCAAAGACCATTACATCTATTTTTTACTTAGGTTAAGTCCCATGTGAATATTGTAAAAAAATAAACTTTTTTCGTCTCGGTATAGTTTGTATTAGATGTTTTTGTAAACAACTCTTTTGAAGCAAACTGTATATACTGCTTTAACCACGCTACCGGCAGGACGTCTATAGACGTTCAAGTTATCATGGATGCGAAGTGCATATTAAAATTGTAATACCATTGATATCACATTGAAATATATGATAGATACGAAGAGTATGCAGATGCATATTTGATCCATAATGGCCAGTAAGGTGGTTAAGAAGCTCTATATGTTGGCATTAGAAAGATTGTTATTGAAACCTGTATGTATGAGAAAGGCTTGCAGGCTCTAAATGTAAACATCTCCAAAGTCAGTCAGAAAGAGTTCAAACAGCATTCCAATGTCTGACAACTTACAATCAAAAGAAAGCAAAGGAGAACAAAAGGCATGTCGAACTTGAAACTTAAGATGAAACACTTGTATCGATTCTTTGGGGGTTGCCAAACTTAATGCGAGGTCTCAGATGAGGCCTAATAAAAAGGGACTGAAGCAAGCAGAAGGGGTCCTGGTTCCAGAATTGATGTTACAGAGAAGGCCACCCAGTCCAGAGGTGCCGTCAGAGAGAGAGACTGCCCGGATCCATGCAATGCTTGAGAGAGGGGTTTCCCCACTTCCAGAAAGGAGCTTCTCAGTTTGAGATGTTGCTAGAGAGAGACTAGTTGTAGGCTGCAGACAAGGTTTCAAATTGCCAAAAGGAAGAGTTCCAATTGCAGGAGAAAAGCTTCCAGTGCAGGTTAATGTCCGACATTCAGCAGTGTGTTGCGTTTTCATTACAATTTGATGAATCAAACGACTTCACTGATATTGCTCAGTTAATGGTATTTATTCGCATTGTATTTCAAGATTATTCAAGATAAGAACATTTGAAAATTATAACATTATTGGAAAGAACTAGAGGAGAAGACTTTTTTCGGCATTTGATAAATTTGTGAAACACACTTCCGCTTTTTAAACTTGTGTCTATTACTACTGATGGTGCTCCTGCAATGATAGGTAATAAATCCAACTTCATTTCATTATGTAAAAACAATGACAAATATCCAGATTTTTTAATGTACCACTCACTGTATTATTCACCAACAAGTACTGTGTAGTAAAAGATTAAACACAAAAGATGTTTTGGATATTACATCTAAAATTGTAAATTCTATTTGAGGAAAAGCTCTGCAATGGCAGTTATTTCAATTACAGGCAGATGATGAACTTCTGTTGTACAATAATGTTTGCTGGCTTAGCAAAAGTCAATTTTTAGAATGATTTCTTGTATTAATTAACGATATAAAAATTTTCTTGATGAAAAAGTAGTTATTTATCAACAATTGAGTGATAAAAGATGGTTGTTACACTGATCATTTTAAGTATATTTCTGTACGAAATTAAGCATTTAAATTTAGAGTTAAAAGATAGAGATAAAAATTTAATTGACATGTTAAGTTCAATAACAACTTTCCAACAATACTTAATAAATTTAATAAATTTTAATAAATATGGGGGATGTCTAAATTCATAGTCATTTATATTAAAGAAAATATAAATGACTATGAATTTAGACATCTCCCATATTTTATTAAAATTTTTTGAACAAAATCAAAAAAATGCTTTGCTATGATTTAAAAGAATTTATTCGTGAAATAGAATTAGTTTAGGAAGAAAGAAATTCAAGATTTAAAGATTTTAATAAAACTTAAATGATTGTATCTTTTATCAATAATACATTTCAAGAAAACTTGAACATCACAGAAGTTTGATATAAACCAAGCTGAAGTTGAACTTGAGATAATAAACATTCAGAATAGTTTACATTTAAAATCAATAAACAGTGAATCATTTGGAAGTATGCACATAAAACATTCCAAATATTAACTGATATTGCACGAAAAATTCTGTCGTTTTTCAGATCATGTCAGAATCCACTTTTTCAAATATGACCGTCATAAAAAATCAATTAAGAAACCAAATCAAAAATGATCATTTGGATTATTGTCTGCGATTGGCCACTTCTTCATATCAACTTGTCTATGAAAATATTGCAAGGTGCAAACAATGCCAAATTTCATATTAACTTTTTTTAATCAACCAGCATTTCCTGTAACTTGTAAGTTTGTAATCAATCTGTTGTTTTTTCTAACTTTGGTTTTCCAAAATAGAGAAATAAATATTTTATTCCAATATATATATTTTTTGTTGTATTAAAATAATGAAAAGTGATAAATAAATTTTTAAATACAGAAATAAAGTTTTTAGTTGTGTATTTTTAGTTATTTGTGCATACTCAGATATCAGGTTGGGGGAACATGATGATATATAAGACAGTACATTGACGAATAACATATATAAGAGAGTAGATCACCGAATAAGTTTTTATAGAAAGGTAGCTTGCGTAGTAAAAAAGGTTGATCACCACTGTTATATTGCCATCATCTCAAATTCACAAAAACTGTATGTGCATGCAGGCACTAACACTGAGCAAATGTGACTGATAATGGTAAGTCTGGCCTAGAGTCCTAAACACTGCCTGCTAGTGGAATAAATGAGGCTGTCTTGGCTAAGTTGACAATCTTAAAATATCATCATCATTATCAAATTCCTACCATGTACCCTCAAGGGGTGTACAGGATACAATAGTACTGCAGGAAAAATTTACATCATTACTAACATTCTCTCTACAATTTTCCTCCAAATCAGTCTGTTACCTGTCAAGACTCCCAACATTATCAGATCTTATATTTCTATCTTCTAAGGCACTTTTTATTGTATCTATCCACTTATATCTTGGTCTTCCACTGGGCCTTTTTCCTTCCCACATGGCAGAGAACATTTGTGTTGCTAATCTTATCTTGACCATTCTGTTTAATTCTGTTTAATAAGGGTGCTTAAAGATCAAAGTTGTATAACTGAGAGTAGACCTCCGCCATAGCCTTTAAAGGAATGCAGAGAACTGACAAGGACTTCTGACCTAATGTCCAATCCTCACCTTCTTGTGGTGCACTCTATTAGGTATCTACCTGGATACTGAAGGAACGAGGATGGGCTGGCAATTTGGGATTTAGCCAACCAATGGCAGAATTTCATGCCAGATGGAGCATCACCTGGGTAAACAAGACTCCCATTGTTTTAACAAGGGAACCAAGGCAAACAGCAAAACATCACCTACTGAACCAAATCCTAAAACACACACCCTAACTCAACATCACCAGTGTTCAACATCGAACTATCAACATAATCTTAAAATGTATGCTTCCCACATATGGGGTCTTATGCACCCAAATTTGTTCAGATTTGGAACATTTTTCAGAGCTGAGGAAGATTTGATGAAAATTCTTCCATACGTGTATTTGCTGTAGTGTAATAGTGGCATTCTTCCAGTGTAAGCATGGTTCACAAGTCCTGAGTGGCTGTATTGGTGGAAACGGATGAAGGCCTTATGTTCAGATATCCTGATGTTAGCTGTACTGACTGGTTTGGCTGTATTGCAAGTGTGAGAGACATGGTATACTCTTGGTAGGTCTAGGGGTTGTGGCTAGTCTTTGGTGGAGCAAATAAGGAAGCCAATTTCTTATGTGATTTCTGGTTGTAAGGTCATATTTCCTTAGGATTTTTGTTAATTTTCAGGTGTGCCTAGATATATGTAACTGTGATATATTTCAAGAAATCTCTGCTTTAAAGTGGAAAGGGTGGGAGCTACGGTTGCATGGTTTTAATATTTTTGATGGTTGTAGCTGTTAGCTAAGAAAGTATTAAGGATATAAGGTCAGTAGTTAAGGCACTATTATATGAACTGATTAATTCTTCATGTCATATAGGGTTCTTTATAAATTGGTATTATCAGCAATGGGGGGGGCGACTGCTGGTCAATGTATCTATCTGTATGTATAGGTTTTCTGTAAACAAAGAATGTCAGGGATCCATCAGACTGGTGTGTAATCAGAGTATCTAAGAATTGGAGACTATTGTTTTTCCTTTTCCAAGGTAAACCTGGATCCTGAGGTATTTATTGTTTAGTTGTTTTAAGAAGAAATTGTGGAGTGTATCCAGGCCATGCAGCAAAATAGAGAACATATCACCCATATATTTTAGACATGGGGCAGTGTTCAAGACTTTTTCTTCCAAGTTCTCCATAAAGAAGTTGGCCAGGGGTGGAGAACCCATGGTGATCCCATTGATTGTAGAATTTTTCTTGCCAAATGAAATAGCTTGAATTCATGAACTGAAATATGAAATATGGCTTAGATGAGGTCTAAAGTATCTTTGAATGGGACATTGGTAAATAAAGAGAAGAAATCAAAACTGACCATTATGCAGAGTGTTGGAGTGTGAAGTTTTCGATTCTGCTGGATTTAAAGTCAGCTGAGCAAGTAGTAACCTTTTAAGGAGCCTATGACATTGTTCTGATTTATGGGCTAGGTTTTTGTTTTTTTTTATGTTGTGCCCATCCACAAAACGTTGGTTGATCAACCTATAGTACATTGGTAGCATGTATGAATAGTGGGTTGGTGAAGAAGGAACGTTTTTACATTTGATTTAAATGATTGTAAATTGTATTCCTTGGGAAACAATAGTGGGGAGACTTCCACAGTGCAGCAGTTGCAGGGATGAAGGAGGAGGAAAAGAAATTTGTTTGTTTGTTTCTAGGTGTACTGTGAAGGATGTTGTGGAGGAATTATTGATGTTATTTCAGGTGAGCATTTCCCACAGAAATATGTGTAGAATATACATACTGCAGAAACCAAATGTATGTGCCAAAGTGGGGGGAGAGTTCGCAAGAGATGGATCATTTATTAGTCTAATTCCTCTCTTTTGTATTGAGTCAAGCATTTTGAGGAAGCTTTTAGCGGCCCCACCCCACCCGAGAGGGGAGTGATGTGGAAGAGCAGGAGAGTAAGACAGGAGCGATTGAAGAATTGGATATGAATGGGGAAGTCAGTGGTATGAGTATAAAAAATGAGAGAATGGGGGTGCAAGAGGAGCAGGGAAACGGGGATGCTCCAAGAGGAAGTGAGAGCATGTGTAGGCAAAAAAGGAAAGGGATGACCAGGGATCAAGAGGAAACATAAGAAAGTGAAAAGGGTTCTAAAATAAAGACGCAGAAAGGGAAATGGCCCCAGTCGAGCATGGGGAGATCACATCGAGTGAGTGGTATCAGTGGAACTAGCTGTAGATCCAGAAATGAGCTGTCATGTTTGTATACCAATGCTAGAAGTATAAGAAACAAGGCAGATGAAATGGTTGCACTAATTGCGTCTGTTCACCCAAAGATTGTCAGAATAAGTGAGACATGGTTAGATGAGGATGACATCCTGACATGAATAGAGATGTAAGGGTATGATATGGTTCATGATGATGGAAGGGGTAAAGAGGGATGGGGAATGCTATTGATGATAGATAAAGAGTTATGTCCATACAAGGTAGAGATGCAAGACAGAAATAGGGCCAGTGGTTTTGAGGCAGTATAGTGCGAGATAGAGGTGAACAGAATCAAATACTTGGTCGGATGTTGTTATAGTCCTGGTAATGTGGATGATGGTGATAGTGAAATGTATAGTCAAATAAGCCAAGCAAATAAGAAAAGGGTGATCATTATGGATGATTTTAATTATGGCAATAGATTAGAATGAAGAGATAGCAACTGGAAGTAAAGAAAATGAGTTTCTTGAGTTTTTGAGGGATAACTACCTCAGACAGTATGTAACAGAGGGCACAAGAGGATTAAGGGTCTTGGATTTGATCTTCTCATCAGAGGATGTAATTATAAATAAGGTGTCAAATCATCCACCAATTGGTGAAAGTGACCATGAGGTGATTACCTGGGTGGTTGCCAGTAGTGCAAGGAACCCTGTGAAAAAGGGTATATGTGAAACTACAATGGGGGGATGATTATGAAGAGCTCAGGAGACAGCTTGTGGGTGTAGCATGGAATGAGGAGTTAGCTGGAAAAGATATCAATGCAGCTTGGGAGATTTTCAAAAACTATTTAGTAGATGCAATGTCTAAATGTATTCCAAGGGTGAGAAGGTTAAATAAGGTAGGTGTGAGATGGATGAATAAAGAGATTAAGCATGCAATACAGAGAAAAGGGGCATTGTGGAGACAGTATATGCAAAGTGGAAGTAACCAATTTCATGAGGTCTAAAAAGACCAGGCATGGAGGGTGACTTGGTTGGTGAGAGTAGCTAAAGAGAGGTATGAACAGCAGATAGCTAATGAAGCCAAAAAGAATCCTAGGCAGTTCTTTCAATATGTAGCCAGCAAAAGAAAGAATGATTTTGGAAGGATGACATTGATTGCAGGAAATGGTATAAAGGCAGCTGTTGCAGAATGTGTGGTGGAGATACTTAATAAGCAGTTCATAAAGATCTTTCAATCTTGTGAATGTGACTTCATGAGGAGATTGAAATCAATTGATAATGGGGAAGAGAGACTGTCTGTAAGTGAGCAAAAGGTGTTTGGGGAGTTGAGTAAACTAGATGTAAATAAGGCTGTGGGATTTGATAATATATCACCACATATTTTGAAGGAATGTGCCAGAGTTGACACCTGCCATGACATAGATTTTAATATGAGTCTTGCACTTGGTCAAGTACTTAAAGAGTGTAAGGAAGGCAATATTGTGCCACTTCATAAAGGAGGTGATCGAACTCAAGCATCAAACTATAGGCCTATCTCTGTGTCAGGTGTTGTGGTTAAGTTGTTGGAGAAGCCTGTGAAAATTAGGATCCAGAGTTGGGTTGACAAAAATGGTATAATATATAATATTTGATGGACAGCATGGATTTGCTAAAGGGAGGTCATGTTTTAGTAATCTACTTATTTATTGCAATAAAGTGACTGCTTCCTTGGACAGAGGAAAAGGATACACTGCAATATACTTGGATTTCACAAAGGCTTTTGATAGAAAAGCTCATGATAGATTGACAGTCAAACTAGAGCAGATGGGGTTGGACATTAGATTGGTCCATTGGATTGGAGACTGGCTATCTGATAGGTATCAACAAGTTTTGTATGGGGGAGCAATATCCAAGAAAAGGAAAGTCACTAGCAGAGTGCCTCATGGGTCTGTTTTAGATCCATTGCTGTTTAACTTGTATATTAAAGATATGTGAGGATTTGGATGGAGATATTTAGTTGTTTGCAGATGATGCAAAGTTGGGACGAACCATAAAGAGTAGTGAAGATGTTGTGACCTTGCAAAAAGACCTGAATAAATTGAGTGATTGGGCAAGCAAATGGAGATGTGAGTTCAGTGTTGCAAAATGTAATGTTTTAAAATTTGGAAAACAAAGACGGGATGCAGAATTTATGCCTGATGAGAATATATTGTTGGAGGTACAGGAAATAAGAGATCTGGGAGTGATAGTGGATAAGGATCTAAAATTTAGCGGACACTGCCAAAATTCTGAAGACAACACAAAGGCTTCTGGGAATTATGCAGAGGCCACTGATGTGTAGAAGTAGGAAGATTCTTGTTCCATTGTATAAGGTTTTGATTAGGCCACACATGGACTATTGTGCCCAGATTTCTTCACTGGGTTTTCAGAAGGATGAAAAGATGTTGGAAAGGGTTCAAAGGTGACTGCTTAAGGTAGTTCTGACCTCTGGAATTTTGAGTATGAGGAAAGATTGAGAAGATGCAACTTGCAGAGTCTGGTGGAGAGAAGGAAGAGGGGAGATATGATAGAGACCTACAAGTTGATAAGGGGTTATCATAAGATCAATGGTGGAGACGTTCTACAGAGAATAGTGGGAGATCAGGGGAGAACCAGAGGTCATTCCTGGAAACTGTATAACAAGGGTGTGAGTAGGGGAGTGAAAGGATGGTTTTTTTTGTGCAGGGTTGTGAATGATTGGAATGCCTTGCCTGAGAGTGTGGTGTCTGCAAGGAGTTTGAGTGTGTTTAAGACATGGTATGATGAGATGTGTGTGTGTGTGTGTGATAAAAGGACCTCCCAGATGAGTCTTTGATTCCATATAATTCCCAAGACCTCATGGAGTCAAAGACTCCATGAGGTCTTGGGAAATAATAATAATAATAATATGTGGGAGCAGTATTCAATAGCTTGGCAGATTTGTGATTTGTATAATCTTAACAGCTGTTCAGTGGTGAAGTAACATCTTGAGCAAAAGAGAAATCCTAATTTTTTTTTGAAGCTGTGGATGCAATGGTTGTAATGCATTTATGCCAGGAGAGAAGTAATGTCAGGGTAATTCCAAGAGAGAACTCAAACTGTCTGGAAATTTGGGTATTGTCAAAATGGATACTGGGAAAAATTATTCTTTTTTTATGGGAGATAGGCCAGAACCACGTTTTATTAGAATTCAAATTGCTGAGGTTATCCGAACCCCATTGTAGTATGGAGATCGGAATTGAGGGTGGTGGTGGTTGATATTCTGTAGGTTGATATTAGTTGTGTAATGTAAGGTTGATCAAATGAAAGTTAGAAGTGTAGTATGCTGTCGTCTGCAAAACTGTGTATTGGGCTGGAGGTCAACTGAAGTAGGTCGTTAATATATAGCAGGAAGAGGGTTGGTGAGAGGACAGACCCTTGTGGAACCGCAGCATTAATTGAATAGTGAGAGGATAGGAAGCCATCCACCATCAGGCACACAGCTTGCATCCAGACAGAAAGCTGGCAATCCATCTACAGAGGTCCTGGTCGGACCGAATAATGGTAGTTTGCTTACTAAGCCTTTGTGCCAGAATCAGCCAAAGGCTTTGGAGATATCAAGTGCAACCACTTGAGATTCACCAAACTTTTCCATGGCATTTGTCCAAAGATAGGTGACATGTGTGAACAGAAATCCTGTTGATCGGCAGCAACGGAATCCTAACTGGTGGTCGTTTATTAGGTGGTGTCTTCAAGGTAGTGCAGGGTTGGAATTGATTATTTTTTTTTCTCATTACTTTAGACAGGACTGAGGAAAGCAATATAGGGGACAGTTGGATGGTAGTGACTTGTCACCATGGAAATATAGACCAATCTCCAGTTTGTGGGATAGATTCCAGTGGAGTAAGAGAGTATATATAGGCGACATAGGATAGGAGTCAGTTCTGGTGTGCAAACTTTCAGGACAATTGGGAGAATGCCATCAGGGCCAGGATACTTTTTTGTGTGTGTGTCTAATTTGGACGGTATTTTGCTGATCTCATACTGGCAAGGATATAAGGGGCATTGTATGTTGGGTGTCTGGAATGTTTGGGGGACATTTATCATCATGTGTTATGCATGCATTAGAAGCAAAGTGTGAAGCCAAAACATTTGGCTTTTTCTCTGTGTGATGATGCAATAGAGCCATCTAGCTATGATAAGGGTGGAATAGTGTTGGGAAGAAGTTATGGCCAATTGCTTTGGCAAGAAACCAAAAGGCTTGGCTGCCATTTAGACAGCTGCTAGTTTCCTGCTTTCTCTTAAGCACTCTGTTTTGGAAGCAGTGATTGTTTTTTTTGCATCTATTTTGGGTTTGGTATAAGCTCTAAAGGGGGATGAGATTCTTGATTTCAGCCAATTGTAGTATGTCTAGTGTTTCATCTGTACAGCCTTAGCACATCTTTTGGAGAACCAGGGTTTAGTTAGGGAATGCGAGTTCAGAGTACTGTGTGGATTGTATGTTTCCATGCTGGTGAGGATTACTTTAGTAATAAGTTCGGTGCATATGTTTGGGTTGAAGGAGGGAAGCAATAGCATAGGAATGTGGCAAAGAAGTTGTGAAGGCTGTCCCACTTGGCACTGTTATAATGAACTACTCTTGTATGGGAGTGTTTGTGTAAGCATTGTTGCATGGGGAAGAAGAGGAGCACCAGATTGTGGTCAGAATTACCCAGAGGGCTCACTACATTCGATATGTATTTGGAGGAGCTATTTGTGAAAAAGAGACCTAGGGTGTTTGGGGAGTGGTTTGGGTTATCTGGTATTCTGGTTGGCATCTAAGCAAGTTGTGTAAGGTCATTAGTGATGGCAAAACTGGGATCATAGTCTATAGCAGGGTTTTCCAAACAGTGTTCTGCAGAAAGTGAATGAGTGTTTGTGAAAACTTATCAAAATTAATGAGCCTGGAATGGTTTTAAATGGTGCAACAAGTTCAAACATGTTTGAAAATCAGGCACTCCTCATTTTGCATGTAGATTGTGCTATTAGGGCCAGTGCATGCTGGCATTTTCCTTGTCTAGTTTGGTAATTATTATTCTGTTCTTGCTTTTAATCTCTTGCAGAGCTTCAAATTCCCTTTTTGATAGGTTGCTATGTGGTGGTTTAGCTAATGAGAAATGCTATTTTCAGTATGCTGCTGGCAATATGGTTGGGAAAGCAGCAGATACCTCATTCTACCTGCATCATTATTTACTCTGCAGGAATTTTCTTATGTGCTATTGCAAAGCAGCTACATGAGAGTGTGCTAATTGCTTCAGGAAGAGAGGTTTGTTACAGTGTTGAGAGGTAGTTAAGCGGTTTGGAAGCGAGTTCCTTTGCAGACTTTCAAATTCCTTAATGGGCCTACGTCATATCCTTTGAAACTTCCTGTCCACTGAAGCAATCGAGACATCAAAAACAATCATCCAAAGGTCAATCTAATTTCTTGCTGATGATGCAAACTGAAAGCACAATAACTCAAAGGTGAAGCAGATATCCAACAAGATGATTTAAATAAATTGCAAGAGCAGGTGAAAGAAAAATTATCATTTCAATGTTGCAAAATGTAAGGTATGCACTTTGGATGAAAATTTACATACTGTGTATCATCACACTGATGGTACTGCATTGCAGAACATTAATGAGACTAGAGACTTAAGATTAATCGTTGACAGCGAGTCGAAGTTCAGCGAGCATAATGCAAAAGTTGGCAAAATGGTTCAAAAGATTATTGGGGATGTTGCCTACTGTGCACAGATATAGTCATCTGAGTGTCTTGGGAATCAGGAGGTGATGGAGAGGATTCAGAGACAACTGACTAATCTTGTCACAGGTGTGTGTGGAATGCTCTGTATGGGGATAGGATTGAAGGGTGTAGGCTTGCAAAGTTTAGATGACAAGCAGGAAAAAATGGGACATGATAAAAACTTATAAGTTAATTAAGTATAATTTCTGGGAAATTCGCATGCTACTCCTCTTAAACATTATTAATATAATTAACGGCTATTTTAGCCTGTTTTTGTTTAGGAGTATCCCTTATATTTAATACATTGGCTAAAATAACTCAAAAGGGGTATATATATATTTCAGGCCATTATGGGCGAGTATAGAAGGCAATTATGGCAGAATAAAAAATGTGGAAAGATTATATACATACCTTGATTTTGGTTTAAAGATGCCTTCTAAATCCAAGATCTTGTTGAAGGGGGGGGGACTGTTTTTGTAGGAGACTATGGGTCGTATCGGATAATCGTCTTTGTGGTTTTGATGTTCCCGAACATATAGGGGGTGCGAGTGGTGTGGGGGTTGTGTGTCTCATTGTGGTTTTATCTATTTTGTTTTGACTTTTTAAGGTGTGTAAGGTGCTGTTTATCTGTTTTATGAGGTCAGGGGTAGGATCATTGTGGATTATTTGGTAGGTGTGTTGATCGTTTAAGATGGCCATTATTTTGTTGTGGTAATCCGTTTTACTGATGATGACAATGGTGTCACCTTTGTCAGCTTTTGTGATCATGATATCAGGGTTCTATTTTTAAAGATAAAAGGGCACTTTGTAAGTTGGGAGTGATGTTGGGTTTTACTATTATTTTGCTATTTATAATGTTTATATTTTGGAATATTGTATCTCTGTTTGGGTCATTTTCAAGTTTCACTTGGATTTCAATGATGATGTCTTTTTTCGGTACAAATTTAGGGGGATATCGCGAAGTTAAGACCTTTGTTTAGGATGATGATCTCGTCCGGTGTGAGAACGTGGTGTGATAGATTTTTGATGGAGTTGTCAAGTGTTGGTTGTGAAGCGGAGGTGTCGAAAAGATAGGGAACAGTATGTGTAATGTATTTTGTGCCTGTTAAGGCATACCATTTTTTGTGCGTCGAGCTTCAGTTGACATCGCGTAGTCGTTGATATGTGTTTGGGTGATTTCAGAGAAGCCAGCCCACTCTTTCGGGGACATTAAGGTTTTCAGTCTATATTTATTATTGTGGATGTAAGAAAAAGCTTGATTTTTCTTTCTGAATCTGTCATGTATGCCCTGCGTGCTGAGTGCTCGTGAAGCTCGATAGCAAATTTTTTTGTTCCCGGGAATGGAGCAGTTACCACGTACAGTGGCAAAGTTTGGCATGACGTTGTGATGTAGGCAGTGCTTGAGGAATGAAATGTGCATTTTTTACGTGGTGTATGTGAGGATGGTTTTTTGGTAGTTTACTTTTGTGAAGGTTATACAATTGTTAAAAGTATGATGTGAGCCCAAAATAATAGTAAAACCCAACATCACTCCCAACTTACAAAGTGCCCTTTTATCTTTAAAAAAGAACCCTGACATCATGATCACAAAAGCTGACAAAGGTGACACCGTTGTCATCATCAATAAAACGGATTACCACAACAAAATAATGGCCATCTTAAACGACCAACACACCTACCAAATAATCCACAATGATCCTACCCCCGACCTCATAAAACAGATAAATAGCACCATACACACCTTAAAAAGTCAAAACAAAATAGATAAAACACAATGAGACACACAAACCCCTGCACCACTCACACCCCCTATATGTTCGGGAACATCAAAACCCTCAAAGACAGTTATCCGATATGACCCATAGTCTCCTACAAGAACACCACCACAGCTCCTTTATCCAAATTTGTTGCCAAACTCATCAAACCACTACTAACAACGTCTATCTGTATGATCAAAAATACAGATGACCTATTCTGGAAATTAAGCAACACTACTTTATCCCAGGTTGACATTCTCTCCTCACTAGATGCAACTTCATTATACACCAACGTGGACGTTCCCAAAACTTCAGACATTGTACACACACTACTCTCCGAGGACCACACCCTACACACACACACACAAAATTAACACCAAATGATATCATTAGTTTGATTAAACTCACAATATCCACCAACTTCTTTAAATTCAACAACTCCTCATATGTTCAAATTTTCAGTCTCCCAATGGGCCAAAACATCAGTGGACAATTAGCGCAGTTATTCCTGGCACACATTGAATCACTTCTACTCAACCCTTCCCTCACCCCGGCATCACCTTCTATGGCAGATACGTAGACGATATTCTATGCATTGGCAAACCCTCACACATCTCCACCTTACAAACATCCCTCAACGATTTTAGCAACAGACTACAATTCACCATGGAAACAGAACAGAACAAATCCATCAATTTCTTAAATCTTACATTAATCAGAAGCCATAACAGAATTGCCACGAAGATATTTCACAAACCCACACATGTCGGAAACTACCTCCATTTCAATTCATACCACCCATATTCCGTGAAAAAATCAGTCATCCTATCACACTTTATCAATGCTTACAAATTCTCCACCAACAGCAATTTTCTTAACACTGAACTCAAGTATTTAACACAGGTTTTCAAAAATCGCAACTACAACTACTACACGCATCTAATAAATTAAGCGAACTATACGGCAAAATCCCGTCTTAACAATAATACAACAAAAGCAGACTTCCCGACACGTATGGTCATTAAATTGCCATACATCCAAAACACATACAAGGCTTACAAATACATTTTCAAAAACACGGACTTTAAGCTAGTATTCACCACAAACCATAAATCTCTCACTCATAAAAAATTATTCGAACACCACAACGTAGTCTACAAATTTCCTTGTCAAAAAGTCTGTGACGTCACCTACACGGGCTCTACAATTAGGTCGTTATGGACTAGACTACAAGAGCACTTCAGGGATTGCAATAATCCCATTCCAGAATATCTGAACACGAAAAAATATCGCAACATCAAAAAGAAAAACAAACCAAAAATACAGGGAAGACTGAAATTGCAGCTCACGCCCTTGAACTAAAACACATCCCCCAAATTGACAAAGCCATAATGATTTACAAACAAGAAAACGAAACGATGCTTAGAATATTCGAAACTATTGCCATAAAATGCGATGGTAATTCTGTCAACGTCCACTGCCCCTACCTAATTTCCGAATGTTGGACGTTCCAAAACTTACAAATTAAGCAACGCCTCTGGCCATTTAGCAACAACAAATGCCCAAATTTGGCAGATACATCTTGCAGCCTTGACATAGCCCTACTTCATTCCCACAAAGTTCTGACGATGGTTAGACGATGACCGAAACTGTCCACACCCCGTAAACCCTTGCCCCAGTTTCCACATAAGGATACCCTTCCCCTTCTTCCCCCCTTCTCCCCACAACAAAATAATATATATATATTTATATATATATTATTAATAGTAACCCGGGTTCTCAATCATATTTCCCATGTCTCAAATGCATCCCCATGTTCTTTCCCTCTTTTCCCCCCCTTCAACAAGAGCTTGGATTTAGAAGGCATCTTTAAACCAAAATCAAGGTATGTATACAATCTTTCCACATTTTTTATTCTGCCATAATTGCTATCTATACTCGCCCATAATGCTCTAATATATATATATATATATATATACCCCTTTTGAGTTATGTTAGCCAATGTATTAAATATAAAGGACACTCCTAAACAAAAACAGGCTAAAATAGCCATTAATTATATTTATAAGTTAATAAATGGAGTTCTACAAGATGAACACAAAGGAAATTTTTCAATACATGATGAAAAGAGAGAAATAGAGAGCACTAGAAGTCACACCTTAACTTTGTGTGTGGACTAGATTTTTTGCTTGAAAAGTGGTAACTGAGTGGAGTGGATTACCAAAATTAGATAAGAGTGCCCTAAGAGTGAATGAGTTTAAGGAGAAGTATGACAGGTGTGTGCATAGGCCAGTGTCGGTCTATGTATTGTGTTTGCATAGGCCAGTGTCGGTCTCCCATTATGAGGCTTCTGACTTCATGGAGATACCGATGTAATAATAATACGAAGAATTATATGTGGTATTTTCTTTTTTGTTTAGCAATTGATATTTTCTGAACCAAATGCTATTGAAAGTGTTCTTTTTTTTAACAGTACACAAGATTATTTTTCACTATTTTTGCAACCGAACATAAAAAGATATACTTCACCTAGCATAAATCAACAAAACCAACCCATTTATATAATACATAATATTTTTAAAAGGAAATTATAGAAAAAGCCATAAGAAAAACCTGAAATTGGAAAGGTCAATGGCGAAAATGGTAATTGACCAGAAATGCTGAAATATAGATGTAGAAAATATTTCAGAAATTGGATTGAATATTTCAAAAAGGCTCTAGTCAGAAATTCAAATTCAAGGTGATTCAAGTAGGGATCTCATAATATCCATTCTATAAAAAGGGAAATAAAACTGAACACAAGAATTACATAGAACTTTCCCTACTCCATTTTCTAGGTAAAAGTTTTATTTAAGCATATTTGAGAAGACACTAGGGAAAAAATGTGAAAGAGAAACTTGGAGAACAAACTCAGCTCAGGCCAAATAGTTACCTGTATCAGATTTTTATTTTAACCTCCCAACCGGCCGGTGTGGATGAAATATTCAACACTCCCTAGCTTTTTTCATGGATCAAAACTTCGTCGGCATTCTACCTTTTATCATGCCATTACCTTCCTCTGCCGTTAATCTCGTTACGGCTATTCTATAGCATTAGTGGATTAACTGTTGCTGAGTGACCTTTGTGTCCCCTCCCCCTGTCTTTACGTCTATTGTGTTGCTTAGAATTTCATTTACTGTCCTAAGTTATTTGACCTTTCTTGCCTCTAAAATGATTTATTGTGTCTCTTCCCAAAAATTGAAACCAATTTCACATATGCGAAAAAAAAATCAATCCTGAAATGCCCACTGATCAGCTTTTGCAATGAATCTCTTTAGTGATAGTGAATTTGGTGTATTTTATTCTACAAATCAGTGCACTGGAAGAGATGCACTGATTGTTCTTTCACTTTACGTATAATAAGTGAATATTTTTTTTTCGAATTTTAAAATTTTGCTTTGAAAATATTATGTCAAATATTTATATTTTTAAATAATATTTATTGAAATAAATATGTCCTTTTTCTTTCGTTTCTAGCGAAATAGCATTATATGGATCATCACATTTCAGATTTAGAAACGATTTTTTGTTATTCATAAAGACAAAATAAAAAAAAATGTTAAAATGCTAAATTGCCTTACTCGGTTTCAGACTTAGAATCATACGTGAATAATTTTTCTGACATGATTTCTCTATTCGTTATAATGTAACCAATTTCCAGATTTTTTTCCCTCCTGTAGACTTCATGTTATATGCAGTGATTTCTTCTTTGAACTATAAGAAAAAAAATCAGATAACAGGAGAAAAATATGTAGTATTTTCTTTTCCACTGGCTGAATTTACAATGTTCTTTCTTTGTGTTTTGAAGAGAAACTGCAAATGACTTTTTTCTTACTATTTTTGCCATTATAACATCTCATATAATTATAAGAGTGATATTTTACCGTTTTTCTCCCACACACAAGAAACAGAAATAAGGTGGTAATAATATTGTTGATTTTGCCAAACTTCATTGTAGCAGAAATTTTTATTACAAAACTTTGTAATATATATATATATATATCTCTGAAACAAGAAATTTGGAACCCATATCACATCAATGTTGAGTGTTGGCAAGGTGAAAATGTTCCCGTTATTATTTATATATTTCATTTATTAACTAGGGGGGCTATGCCCAACCCTCGTGTTCCGGTATGGTAGACCAGTTCTCCTTCAATTGTGATAACTTGAAAGGGGGTTCAGCCCCTGAATTCTGATGACTCGACACTCAGGGTAGCCCCTGAGTTTCAAAACGTTTCTATAAACATGACATAAAAAAGCATATCATTTTATATATATATAGGGTAGATTTTATTTCATTATTTTTATTGTTTTGATGAAATACTTTACCTGGAATACTCCTTCCAGTTTCTCTGTGTCATAAAAAGAACTTAAAAATTAGCCTTCGAGATTAAAAAGAAACAGTGCATTCGGGTATCCCTCTATCAATATTTGTAGTCCTGAAAAGGACTGCTTTGATGGCCTTGAAAACAAACATTTTTTATTTCATACTGTTCAGAATTTAAAATTCTTGAACAGCGTGGAACACCTTGAAGCAAGGGTAAACACACAAAGCAGTTTTACACTCAGGGCACCAGATTTTTGTTTCCTTTCTGATATTTTTTTTATTACATACATAATATTTGCGTGAAGGTTTTTTTTTATTAGCCGTTGGTGGTAGATTTTCGGAATAATGGTTGGAGTTAGCAGCGTTCAACCTCAGATGTCTGGAAGGATTTCCTGTTTCTCTGCTTGCTGAAGAAGGTGCATGTGCATGCAGCAATGCTTTCGCAATTTCTATTCTATATTCTAGATATGTTATGGTAGACAAACATTTTTTCTTGTACAGGAGGAAACTGTTCCAAATAACAAAATCCAAACACTTCAAAATTCAAATAACATGTCCAAACACTTTTTTGTAATATTTTTTATGCTGTTTCCTCATTACAGAGTAGAATGATAGCTGCTGATTGCACCTGTCGACTCAACCCATAGTGTCGTTGTATGCACACAGAGCAATGGGTTTTTCTTTCTTCAAACCATGCTTCTCCACGGATTCCGCTGATGGATTGTGCAGGGAAGATAGCAGAAAAACATCTTTTTTGTCTTTCCAACGTAGTGCAAAGACATTCCCTCACTGATAAGTTCGGATTTCCCCCTTCAATAGCTTTCCTGAAGCCAGATCTGGAGGCATATCTCGCCTTTTTGCATTTACAGTACCATAATTATCTGTAAGATGCTGTAAAAGCAAATCAGCGAGTTCAGGACACATATATAGTAATTATCCATTATAATGCAGTAACCTTTCCCCAGTAAAGGGTCTAGTAACTGCATTACTGCACGCATCGACAAGGGAAGATCCGAATATTTATCGTGCTCGATTACAGTTTGCTTTCCCGTATAACGTTTGAAATCCCAAAGATATCCACTTTCCAATTCGCAAAGCATAAAAAATTTTACTCCATAATTCGCTTTCTTTTTGGGAATATACTGCTTACATTTCAGTCCACCTTTGAATGGCATAAGGCTTTCATCGATGCTCAAGTCTCTCTCAGGAATGTAGAGTGATCTACATTTTTGACGGATTTTCATCAGAAAATCATAAATTTTGTTGAGGACTGGGCAAGGATGTGTTGCCTGATCGTATTCCTCATTATTCTGAAAATGCAAATACTTCATGATGAGACTGAATTGTTTTTCAGTCATAACATCACGAAACATTGGCGTGTTCAGAATCCAGTCTGTAGACCAATACATTTCGAGAGCGGGCTTTCGAAATGTATTTCGAAACTTCGGGTTTTTCACTTTCTTTATTCTGATATTGCATTTGAAGGATGACAGTGATTTTAAATATTAATTTCACCTATATCCGAATATCACATAATTTCCTGATTTATAATAATCAGGAAATATGTATATTGTCTGATTTATAATTTGCTAATTTATAATAATCACCACATAGTTTCAGTATCGAAAAATTAAAGTTATGTAGAACAATTACTAGAGAAAAATAACGAATTAAATAAAAACTGTACCTATGTTTCATAACAGTTTTCGGGTGTGTGATAGTAATGCAACGGGGGGGGGGGGGTTAAACTATCAGAGACGAAATAAAGTTCAATTCTATTGTAAAAATATGGAAATGAAATTTCACATTTGATATACATATTTTGAATGATAAAAATAAGCAAGTGTATCACTTACTTTAAAAATTGGAGAATAAAATATCTGAATTATGCAGAAAATATAAATTTAAATAATAACTGTTAATTTCATTTTGTAATGACCAATTATACAAAGAAACCAAGAAAGTGAAAGTACAGATTACTATACAACATGAAGAAAAAATTTAGTAATATGATTAAAGAATTTCATGTTATTCTTTATAAAGCAAAGTTGCTCAAGCGTGTCCTAAAGGAAATCTGTTAAGTCTTATTCGATTTCGATGGATTTGTACAAAAATAAAATTAATATAACCTGGAACGTCGGCAGCCGGTTTTCTTTTCTTTTTTTAAAAGAATATTCCAAATAATTATCGTGAATTAATTTCTTCGAGAACAAAGAAAAATCTTTTGTCTAGCAGAGATTAGAAAAAAATTAGCGCAAAAAAATAAAAAATTAAATTGGTTAAGTGAAGAAATTATGCAAGACCTTTATTTTGTCTGGAAATTAAAATTGTATTGTACAATAAAAAGAGAAAACAAAAATATAAATAATTTCTCTATTTTTAGTCTATCATATATAATTAAAATCCAGTTCACCAGCATGGAACAACAAAGTCCGTTTCTTGTTATAGGCAACTGAGAGGCAGCTACGAACGGGAGATAATCCGATTAACCTTTCTCTTCAGCGCGAGGGTTTATCACACCTTCTAATGGACATGACAGTCAAATTGCACTTCTTATCCAGGTTCTTTAAACAGGTGGGCTGAATCTTATCCAGATTTAGTTGAACGTCTATAGACGTCCTAGCCGGTAGGAAGGTTAATGCAAACAGAAAATCTTGGGAAAAGGACAAGAAACTATACATTTTTGAAGATTATGGAGACAACTACCATGTTTGAATAAAAACTTTAGCTTAATATAACTAAAATCTACATTCGACGTTTCGACCTTTATGTCAAGGTCATCTTATGGAGCATACACATTATATACAGAGAACAAGCTACACTACAATCTAACTGGTTTGTTAAAGTTACTGACCAACCACTACAACAATTGGTGGCCTGACCTCTGGTGGGAAAAAAATTATAAATGAACACTAGAGTCCTATTATTAGTATTATCTGTTGGTTGTAGAATTACATTGGGTGCAACAGCAAGTCTGTGTGTGTGTGTGTGTGTGTGTGTGTGTGTGTGTGTGTGTGTGTGTGTGTGTGTGTGTGTACACACACACACACACACACATAGACTTATATATATATATATATATATACATATATTTACAATATGATTATACATGTACATTCCACCAGTTGGTATGGAATGATTTCTAATACTAGCTGGAGGTTGGCTAGAATCCTGGCTTAAGCTGGATCTTATATATTAGGTATGCTGAATGTGTGCCATCCAGATCCTTGGAATTTTCATGCCATCTTTGTTGTTGTTGATATCTGGGTGGTTTATCAGAATTTCGCAGGCTTCCTTAAATTTCTTTTCATACCGGGTTTTTGTATGGTGTAAGGAGCAGATGCTATTCCAGTTCATTTGATGTAAGGTGTTGAGCACGTGATCTGGGAGGCCTGTTTCACCACAATTGTTACATTTAATGTGTCTTATGTGTTCATTCTTATGTATAGGGATTGTGCGTCCTGTTTCACCAATGTATGGTAAGTTACAGGTGCAGTGGATGCAATAGACTCTAGGATGTGCCAATGGGCGATGAGGATCCTTAGAGGAGTTGAATATGGTTTTAAGTATAGCAGGTGTCTTGATGGTGGCATTGAGGTTATAATGTTGTAGGATTCTGTTGATTTATTCTGATAACCCTTTAATGTATGGGATGACTATGGTTTTACTGTAATCTAGATACTTTTTTGTTGATGTTTTATGGAGTATTTTATTAGTAGTATTTTTATTATAGCCATTATTTATTAATGTGTCGCTGATGATTTTTAGTTCTTGTTTCAGGGCTTGCTGGTTAGAGCAAATTGTTGTAGCTCTGTTTTTAAGGGTGATAATGACTCCATTTTTTGTGATCGGTGGTGGTATGAATTAGCATATATGTATTGGCCTGTGTGTATCGGTTTTCGGTAAACCGTTTTTTTCCTACCAGAGGTGAGGCCAACAAATGTTGTAGCAGTTGGTCAGTAACTTTAACAAACCAATTAGATTGTAGTGTAGCTTGTTCTCTGTATATAATGTGTATGCTCCAGAAGATGACATTGACATAAAGGTCAAAACGTCGAATGTAGATTTTAGTTTAAAACAAAAATCAGCTAACGCCTATTTGTTCCCGTATAGGGAGTAAGCGGGGCCATTTACCCTATCTAACTTTTTGGAGACTGAGTGGACAGTTCAATCTCCACTGGTAGCCAATCAGAGAGATAGCTGGCCCAAGGCTATCACTGATTCATCAGTATGCAATGAGGTTAGGTTAGGTTAGATCACGGCTAGTGCCGTCATGTTGTGGTCCCTAACCCTAACACAATATTTTTAATGTCTGAAAATAGTGTGGGTTCTATGGTCAATTTTCTTGAGTTTATGGGATGAAAAACCCGAGTTTCTGGGAGAAAAAAACCCGCTAAGCCATGCCAGAGATCGAATAACTTGGAAACCGCTCGAAAAAAGGCTTAAAAAATTTCCTCTAATCAGCAACTAGATTTGAACCACCAAATCCTTTCTTCATGTGGTCAAGCACCATAGAGTGAAAACGTCACTTCTACTGAGCTACACAGGCTCTTGGGTACCTTTTCAATATTGGTCATGTAACTTAATATAGTTGAACAGCTCAGCTTTAAATTTACATATTAAAAAAAGTATGATAAAGAAGTTGCATATGAAAATAAGTTACATGTGTTGAATATGTGTAACATATGAGGTGGTGGTGTGAATCAATTACGTGTACTGCTTGGCCACAGGATTACTCATATTATTTCACACAAAGCATCTTGCATACAAAGTCAGACTTCTTTGGAAACAGACTTGTCTGTATTAATGATATGCTGATTTTCTTCAGGCTGAATCATTCAGCTGCATAATTCCAGGGATAATGTAAAATTCTAGTTTAAGGTCATAGGGGTTGGAGTACAAGATGTGCTCTATTAAGAAGAATTTTGCCAAAGTCTATTTTTTTGAGATGGAGAATGTGCTCCATACCGTTTTATGTGTCAGTTCCTGAAAGTTAGTTTACAACAAAGCAGACTTTTTAGTCTGTCAGATGGAGAGCAAGTAATGGGGATGTTCAGAAAGCTAATTTACCATCCTTTACATTCTTCACAGGGAATTTCATGGACAGTGGATAGGGCTGGATATTTTGGAGGCATGAAGATAGAGCAGCTTCAGGATGTGGCCAAAAAGCTATGCCTTCAGCCATCATCCACATGCCATAATCAGAATGCAGATAACTAATTAATTGAATATTCTTACATTTGTTAATTTCTCATTTCATACACTTACTCTAAACAACTTTTCAATATCCTTATAGAAATTAAAGTACACCCTGATCATATTTCTATATTTGTTCATGTTGGTTTCATTTTGTGTATTAATTCTTCCTGCACTTCTGGGATTATATGCATTGTAAGCTTATATCTCTGCAGAAATAAGTATATTTTCTGATGCTTGCATCCTGATTATCAGATTTTAAGAATAGGAGTATCCTGTAGATCAGTATCTTTTCAAACATTTTTTTCTTGCCATGACCCACAATAGAAAATACGTTTTATATCATGACCAGAACACCCACATTATATATATATATATACATTCACACAAATTATGCACATATATATGAAATGAAATAAGTTTCAAGAAACAGTTCCCTGACTACATATACGGAGTGCCCACATTATTAGGAACACAGTCATAAATGTTCCTAATAAAGTGACCACTCAGTGTATAATCATAAAGTAAAAACAAAAACCTAAGAGTCAATGTGAAATATTGTTTTATTAACATTTAAATACAACACAGAAAAAAACTCAAAAGTAAAATATTTACCAATAAAATTTTAAAAAAATATTTTAAATGGTATGGGTGTGCTTGCCATAAAACGGGAGAATTCATCTTATCTATAGTCACCCCGAAATCTCTGGCCTCAACAAATTTCAGTTCCAATCAATCTGGTATACGGCTTGTGGTCTCTTCCTCCCAAAGTGTACGAACTTACACTAGGCACTTGAAACTGACAGCCACTATCCTATTCCAGTGGTGTAGCTAGGGGTTATAAAGGGGGGTGATCCGCCCCAGGTGGCACTTTGAACCATTTTGAACTTTTGCAGTTAATTCTAAAATATAGTCTCAAGAACTCAGTTCCAAATATTGTAATACTATTGGGAATTTTCCTCACAATTGCTGTAAGTGTTGCTAGTTGTGCGAGGAGTTTTTCTAAATAAAATTTGCTTATGAATTACCTACATTACTATGAAATAGACTTCGCCAATGTTATCGACGATATTTCTAACAGAAAAGCAAGAAAAATAACATTTTAGAATGTTGAAAGTAAAGTTTTACTTCAAAATTAAACATCATCATCAGTTGGATCAGTCTTGGGAGACTGGTAGCTCAGCAGCAATTTCCTCCATTCCTCTCTTTCATTGGCTTTCTTCTTAACATCCTGGTAACCCCTCAAACCCGTGCTGTCTTTGACTTGGTCAAGAAAGCTTTTCCTTGGTCTGCCTCTTCTTCTTTTCCCCTCTATTTTGCCTTCAGTTATTCTTTTCACAAGTCCATCATGTCGAAGTATATGTTCCATCATGTCGAAGTGTATGTCCAAACCACCTATCCCTTCTAATTTTGATCGATTTTATTAGAGTTCTTGTTTCGTTTATCTCTCTCAGGACTTGTTGGTTTGATTTTTTTCTGTCCATTTTGTTCATGCAACGCCAGCACCACATTTCAAAAGCCTCCAATCTTCTTACACCTCTCCACCTAGAATCCAGGTTTCACATGTATACAGTGCAATGCTCCATATCAATGTCTTTACTAATTTTTTTTCAATGGTAGGTTGAGGTTTCCTGTTAAAATGCTTTTCATCTTAGAGAATTGGGCTTTTGCATTGTTTATTCTTGATCTTATGTCTTCTCTTGTTCTACCATCTTCTGTTATTAGGCTTCCTAAATATTGAAAGCTTTTCACTTTTATTTGTTCATCGATGATGTCCTATGCTCTGTATTGACAGGGATTTTTCCTGTAACAATGATTTTAGTCTTATCTGTGTTGATTTTCATTTCATATTTTTCAAGGTTATTATTTAGTAATAACCTTGAAAATAATCTAGGATTGTTTTTAACGTTCTTCTATTTTCTGCTACAAGGGCTATGTCATCAGCAAATCTTATACACATGACTTGCTCACGATTTATCTTTATGCCACTATTTATTTTCTTTAGTTTCCTGCATGGCCTTTTCAATATATAAATTAAATAAAGGTGGTGGTGAAAGTATACATCCATGTCTTACTCCACTCCTGATATTTATTATTTACTCCTTATCACTGATTTTAATCCATCCATTTTGATTTTTGTAAATTTAATAAATTATTTTCCTATCCCTCAAATCTATGCCGATATTAGTTAGACAATTTAGGAGTATTTGCTGGTTTGCTTTATCAAACGCTTTCTCTAAATCAAGGAAGCAAATGTAAGTATTTTGACTAAGGTCTAATCTTCTCTCTATTGTTGTTCTTAAACAGAGTATTGCCTCTCTTGTTCCTTTATTCTTTCGGAATCCAAATTGGTCTTCATCCAATAGACAATCCATTTTTGAATAAATTCTACTTTGAATACTTTTTAGCAGAATTTTGCTAACGTGTGGGATTAAAGCTATTGTTCTAAATTGGCTACATTTGTTTGCATTATTTTTTTTGGTATTGGTATTATGGTTGATTTCATAAACTCCTTTGGTATTTCTCCTCTATCATAGATTTGGGCTATTAATTGATAGAGTAAATTTTTGTCTCATCACCTAGATTTTGTAGCAGTTCTATAGGAATACTGTCTACACCTTGAATTTTTCCCTTATTCATTTCAGAATCTGAGTGCTTTATCAAATTCTTCTCGCATTATTGGGGGTCCTAGATTATCTTCATTCTGATTTGCTATGCTGATATCTACATCAAGTTCATTGCCCTTATAGAGATTTTCAAGATAATTCTTCTATTCCATTAATATGTCCTCAGATTCTATTAGTAATTTTCCATTTTCATCTTTGATGGCATTGTTTTTGCTGTTCTTATAAAATTTGAAAGTCAGTTTGTTAATTTCTTTATAGGCTTTCTCTATGTCTTCTCTTTTAAATAATTCATCTATGTTATTACACTGTTCTTCCAGGTATTCTTTTTTGTCTTGTATACATTTTCTTGTAATTTGATTTTTACGATTTTTGTATTTGGCACATCTTCTTTAACAGCATTTTTATATTTTCTTCTTTCATCCATAAGGCCAAGTATTTCATCTGTTATCAAATGTTTTCTTTTTTCTTTTTCTGCATTTTTCAATAATTGATTAGATGAATTTGTAATTAACTCTTTAATCATATTCCATTGGTTTTCAATATTATTCTGACTATTTATGTTTTCTGGAATGTTATGATCAGTTGCCTCTTGGTATCCTCTCTTGACTTCTTTACTCTTTAATTTTTCAAGGTTCCATCTTATTGGTTTGTATCTTTGGATTTGTTTCCCATGTTTCATTTCTGTTTTCATTAAGACAAGGTTATGGTCACTACTAATGTCTGCACCTGGATAGATTTCGCAATTTTTTATTTGGTTTCTGTATCTTTTTGAACAATATTTAATCTATTTGAATCCCCAGGTGCTTTCCAGGTGTATCTTCTTTATGGAACTTGAAATAGTGTATTTGCTATAACTAACTGTTTTCGTGTACAAAATTCTATTAATTGCTTTCCTCTTTCATTCCTACATCCAAGACCAAATCTTCCTGAAACATTAGCATTGCTCTCTTCTCCCACTAGAGCATTCCAATCTCCCATTATTATTGTATTGTCTCTGTCTTTAAAGGTGCTCCAGATTTCTTCTATTTGTTCATAAATTTCTTCTATTTCTTCATGTTGTGATGTTGGTATGTAGACCTTTATAATATTGAGGTTTACTAGTTCATTTTGAATGCTTATCGCCATGATTCTGTCACTATAGTTAATTATTGTAGTGAGTAACTTTCCAACTTTCTATGAAGCATTATTGCAACACTTGACTCGCCCTTCTTTTGTCCTGAATATATTATCCGAAATTCTCCACTCCAGAAATCACCCTGTCCCTCCCATCTCATCTCACTAATGCCCAAAATGTCTATTTCAAGTCTTTTGATTTCTTTTTTCACATTTTCTATTTTACCTGGTTCTAGCAGTGTTCTTGCATTCCATGTTCCAATATTCAGCTTATTTCTTCTCTTCATTTTTGAATATGTACCAGGATTTCGTTGGCTGTCGACCTGAGAAGCCCGGTTACTTCTCCTGCCAGGCATGACTCCTTCAGTGAAGGCTCCATTTCCAATCTTGATTTCATTTTTAACTTCCATTGCTGCTTTTACTTGGAAATGTAAAGTGGTGGTTACCCCTAGCCTTCCACATTGCAGTATTGTAACATGCATGCTACAGGAGGTTAATACAAGTAGTGCTGCTGCCCACTACTACAGGGTGTCCCAAAATTCATGCAAGATTTAAATTTAGCGCCATTTGTGCAGTAAAATGTTTCCGAAAAAAAAAAGACAGCATGACACCTGACAGTTCAGGGTTATTAAAAATGACCCCACACAGCGAAGACAGTTCGTTGAATGGATTATGGAACAACAACAAGTGGATGCTTATTTTTCGAACAAAATCATCTTCAGCGATGAGGCTCATTTTCATCTTGATGACGTCGTAAATCGACAAAATTGTCGCATTTCGGGTTCAGAAAATCCGCGAGTGATTGTTGAGAAGCAAATGCATCCACAATGTGTCACTGTTTGGTGCGGATTTTGGGCTGGAGGCATCATCGGTCCATTCTTCTTCGAAAATCTGGCTGGTAAGGCAATAACAGTTAATGGTGCTTGCTATCGCGACATGATAATCCAGTTTTTGTGCCTAAACTGCAAGATTTGAGTGTGGATGACATGTCATTTCAACAAGACGGTGCCTCATGCCATACAGCCCGAGAAACAATTCAATTACTGCACGAGTCATTTCCTGGTCATGTAATTTCCCGTTTTGCTGATCAGAATCGGCCACGAGATCATGTGACTTAACGGCGTTGGACTTTTTTCTTTGGGGTTTTTTGAACTCTAAGGTTTATGCTGACAAGCCCACGACCACTCACGCCTTCAAGGAGGAAATTGAGCGCTGAATCAACGAACTTCAGCCCCATTTATGCAAACTGGTCACGGAAATTTTCAACAAAAGAGTGCATATGTGCCAGCAAAGAGTTGGAGGCCATTTACCCGATATGCTATTCCATGCATAACCCTATACTGTATACTTTATGAATCAATAAGAAATTACAATTTTTAATTAAAAACCTGTGTTTTCTATCAAAATTACTTCTTGCGTGAATTTTGGGACACCCTGTATAACTATTAAGTGGTTAGTTGAAAGAGGAGGAAACACCCCTAGCCCTCGAGTACTCTAATAGCTTCGGGGAGAATGGAGGACCTCCTCCTGAGGTTAGTAAGCAAGAAAAGAGACAGACAGAAAGTTTTAAGTAAATAATCCTCACTAGGAAGAATGTTAGTGTGAGGGTAGAAGTAGGAAGTGGAAGAGTTACAGAAAAGTATGACCAAAAGCTTTGAAATAGATCATAGTTAGCTCTGGGATCCCAGGTTAGCGATGCCCATGCCTGCAAGTTACAAGCCCCATGGGGACAAAAAAATAAAAAATAAATTAAACATAGTGTTTTAATTTATTTCCTTATATATCGTCTTGAATTTTTGTAGTATTTTTGGTGTGTATTGAGAGGGGTAGAAAACTCACGGACTGCCCCAGGCAGTAACAGCTCTAGCTACATCACTGTCCTATTCCCATACTACCAGTCCATTCTAGTTCTCCTGATGGATTTCTTCACTCTTCTTAGCTTTGCATCATTCGAAATTATTTCAAATAATTCGATGTACAAAAGAAACAATAGTAGTCCAAGTACTTTCATTTTTCATGTAGTACAATCATATCGTGTACACCCTTGAGGGTACATGGCAGGAATTTGATGATGATAGTCCAAGTACTCAGTTGTGTCATAATGGTAAACCATTATTAGTCATCCCCATATGCATTGCTTTCATATCTGTCCATTAGTCACTCTCTTATTCTTGCTTCATATCCATTCTCATTTACTCATATTTATGTAACAGTTTCATGTGATATCATATCTCATCAAATCTTCTGTGAAGTTCAGCAGTAACACTTCTGGTAATTTTCTTTCTATAGGCTCTCGATCTCACTCAGTTCCTTCTTCCAGCAGATGTAAATTCATAGTGGAAAGTTCCTTTCCTAACCTTCCCCAACGTAACTTTTTCCAGTGTTTCATCTGCTAGCATAACATATACATATATACATCCGAATTACATTAACTTTTGTTTAGCAATCAATGCTTCCAAAGAACATTCTGTTTTGATATTCTTTAAAACGTTATTAGTCATTCTTGGAGACCATGGGATTCTTAAGTCTTCTCCATACATCCATAATTCAAATAAATCAATTTGAATTATGGATGTATTCAAATAAATCAATTTAAAACATGAACTGTACATGAATGGTGACCCTATAGAACAAGTAAAATATTTCAGCTATTTAGATACAATTTTAGTAAATATGCTAAATTAAATATGGAAATAGACAACAGAATTGGAAAACTGGTTAAATTCAGCTGACTAAATTTATATGGAATGAGAAAGAAATTAGTCAAAACATAAAATTAGCTGTATACAAGACAGCGCTCAAACCACTTTTAACTTATGAATCTGAGAGCTGAGTTAGAAATAATGATTTCTAACCCGGAAAAAATGAAACTGTTGATGCCTAGAGGAAGATTTGAATAGACTTTTTACTTGGACAAGGGAGTTTATGCCATGAGGTAGTGCAAGGTGTTGCATTCTGGAATGCAGATATAAGGCTGTATACTACATCGATTGTGCCGTACTGCAGGAAGTGAATGAAATTAGATATTTGGGATTGATAGTTGACTAAAGTTTAGAGGGCATATTGCTAGTGTTTCAAAGGCTGTCATAGTGCTGCTAAGATAAGAATTACTCTAACATGTAGGGATAAGGAAGTGGATGTGCCACTATATCAAGCATTGGTCAGACCATACTTGGACTAGTGTGCTTAAATCTGGTCACCTCGTTTTCAGTGTGATTTGGAGACATTGAGAGGATCCAGAGTTGAATGACCAAGACAATATCAGGACTTTGAACTGCAAGCTATGGAGAGAGAGAGAGAGAGAGAGAGAGAGGTTGAAAAAATGTCAATTGCAGAGTTTGGTAGATAAAGAGAGGTGATATGATAGAGACATTTAAGCTAGTGAGAAAATTTTATTGTATCAATCCAGATTACTGATGAGGATATAGGAAAGATTCCATTGTTAGCATTCAGGAATTTGTTAATAAAGCTACTCTCAGGTGTTATGGTCACTTAAACAGAATGGGAAAGGAAAGATTAGCAAAAAAATTGTTCTTTTCCAGGTTAGCAAGAAAACGATCCAGAGAAAGACCAAGATGTAGATGAATTGATACAGAAAGAAAAGTGCCTTAAAAGACAGAAATATAAGATCTACTAATATATGTCTTGACAGATAATAGATTAATTTGGAGAAAATTATTCATCAGAAGTAAATAATGATGTAACTTTTTCATGTAGTAGTATCATAATATCCTGCACAAAACCACTGAGAGTATATATATCAAGAATTTGATGACATCAAAAATACAAGCTGACAATATTGTTGGCTGAGTGATTGTTATATCTGATATCCAACCAACAGGCTGTTGGTTCAAATCCCACTATATTTGTGATTATCTTTAGGTGAGAGAGGAATTTCATTATCTGATGTAAAACCACAACCCCACTTATTAGAGACATGAAAGTGGTTTGAAAACGTTCAATGTTTGTCTCTGGAGAATGGTTTCAGGACTGCACAAAATAAAAAATGCAAAAAATACAAAAGGGATAAATTATTATTATATGCTATCTCCATGGACAGCATAGACTCATCACAGGAGACCCACACTACTGTCATAAACACAAAACCTATCATTACTTTCCTTATACTCATTCACTGTCAGAGCACTCACAAGTAATTTGGAAATCCATTCCACTCATTTACCACTCTCCATGCAAAATATCTAGTCTGCACACCCTTACTAACCACATACAACTGCTATGGATTTGCTGTCAGTTTATTATAAATTACTAAGCCAAGGACTTACCTTTTAAAAAGCTGTACTGCCCACTATACAGCATCGTATCTCTATCAACCAAATAACTTTTTCCAATACTTTAACAAACGTTCCTGAGATATGAATTGGGTTGTAGTTTGCTACTTCTGTCTCAGAGCGACCTTTATGTACAGGAACTATCGTACCCTCATTCCACTCTCTTGGAACCTTGCCAGAGCTATGACTTTGATTGAAAAACTTCATCTGAAGCAATGATAATTCTCTTGCACATTCACATAAAAAAAAGAAAATTCTTAGCTCACATATGGACACTCCACGTTCTCTAATTCTCACATTCTCTGAGATTTGGCTTTTGGGGGGGGAGAAGAATAAACATTGATGTTTTCCAATCTCCATCAGGATATTTTCTTCCAAATCTGTTGCAAGATTTTTTTTCAGTTAATATATTCACTACTTGGTCTCCAGCTGCTCTCAACGATCCCAAAGACAGTTCATCAGCTCAAGGAGATTGTCTTTTTGGCAGCTGTTTGATTCTCCATATAACCTGACTTTGCATTATCAAAAGTCCTTAAACAAATTTTCTCTTTTTAATTTCTTTTCAATATTAATATATTTCTTGCACAACTCCTCACCCGTACTTCTCCACTTTTGTTTCACTTCTTCTATCAAACGTTTTCTCAAATTACTCTTAAAATTCCTAATCTAGAGTTAAACTGTCCATAACCTCATTTATCTTTGTAAACAGATCTCTTCTTCTGCCTATAATGTTACTATCTTCTATTTCCTTGCAGTTTTTGTTTAAATGTTTTTCTTTGTTCCTGGTCTGTCTCTGAAAATCTGTACTCAACTGTCTATCCCTTCCTTTCTCTGATATTTCATTTTCTTTTTTTTTCTGTAATCTGAATAATTTCTTCTGTCGGACATTTACAATGTTTCATCTTGTCGATTCAATCAGCTTCTTCCTATTTCTTTCATTACTGAATATTTTGTTTCTTTTCGCAGTTCTAATTCTCTTCCTCATTCAAATTTTGCAACTTTTTTGTAACTTTTTCTCCTTCTACTTTGAATGTTTCATTTATATCATTTAAGTAAAATCCAATTGTCGCTTTGCTTCTTCTTATTCCTTAATTTCAATTTAACTTCAGCAATCATTAATTCTTGATCCTTTGTATAGTCAGCAGCAGCAGGTTGTGTTGTGCTTCTTGATAGCATGTCTCTAATTGTGATCTATCTATATGACTTAGATATATTAACAATAAAGTGCTCTTGACACAATTTCTGCTTCTCTCACTTTTGCATTCCAAACCTAAGAGAAATCAACAGAAAATCTGTGTTATCTATAATGCACACTAATTGTTGCACTCTACTGTAAAATTCTTCTAGCTCTTGTTCACTTGCATCTATATCGGGTGCATATAATTGTATGAGTGAGACATTCACTGGATATGCATCTATTCTGATTTGGATTATTGTCAGACACAAGGTTATATCCTCTCTTCTAACTATAAATGTTACTTCATTTCTTCTGAAATGTTCATGTCTAGAGTAGTAAATCCTAATGTCATCAGTATTGAAGTGAGCCATTCTTGTTCATCTAAGCTCATTATTTCTAAAATCTCAATCTGAGTTGTTCTGATTTTTTTTCTTGTTACCAGTACCAGTTTTCCTTCACATATATTACTTCTTACATTCCATGTTCCTAATTTTTATCAGTCAGTAAAGTGGAGACACCTTCTTCTGAAATTAACTTTACTGGAGAATAACCTTCCCGAAGGCTTTGATCCAACTTGAATTTCACTGGAAATTTCCCTCTGATGTTCCCAATAACTGATCTGGTGCCTTCTGACCTTGGGACCCCCATATGAATAATTTAAGCCTGTGTTCATTAGATTTTCTTGGCAAAATATATGTCAACATTGCCTTCTTTTATGTTTCCAGTTCATGCATGTCTGACATGGGAGATCCTAGTAGGAGAAACTTGCACTTCTCCAGAGAGCAAAGCCATCTCTGATCAAAGTTCATATCCACCACCAAACTAAAGTGGTGTGCATCTGGCATGAGGAGGAATTCTCTTAGCAGCAGCTGTATATATTCTATTTCCTTTGACCATTCCAGTTTCCAATCCATGTCCAATTATTATACAGGTATCTCTGTGGAGTCAGAAAACTCCTCACGGGAGACTCACTCTGGCCTTCATACACACAATACCTAACATACCTTTCCTAATTATCATTCATTGTCAGGGCACTCACACCTACTTCTGGAAATCCATTCGATAAATACACCACTCCAAGCAAAACATCTAGTCTGCACACCCTTAATGACACTCTTAACACGTTCGCTGCCACGCTACTCAGTCATAGTTTGTTCCTGCATGCCAAGTGCTTTCACATCTTCAAGGCCACTATGAGTAATCTTGTAGCCAGCTTATCAGATAGAATTTTGTTTCATATGCCAACTACGAGTAATCTCGTATCACTCCCATCTTCAAGGTCACTATGAGTAATCTCGTAGCCGGCTTATCAGATAGAAGTTTGTTTCGTACGCCAACTACGAGTAATCTTGTATCACTTCCATCTATATATTACATGTGCTGACACCAGTGTTTATTGCGTCTAGTTCAGTTTTAGTTTCTAGTCTCTAAGAACCTTCAATTTCCCCATGGCCAGTAAAAGAAAACTTACTGATATAGAAGTAGAAGCTTATGCTAATATGAGCAATGATGAATTTCATGAAATATTTGGTTCTGATTCCGAATATGATCCTACAGACGACTCTAGCGGTGACTCTGATGATGAAGAAACTTTTGACGATGAAGTTAGCAAGCAGCCAAATACATCAACATTGACTTATTGGGAAAATTCAGAAGATGAGCCCCACAATTTGACTTTGTTGAAACTGCAGGTTTTAAAATTGACACTGGAAATTTCAGTATCAAAAGGTTAGTTAAACTTTTCTTTTCTGAAGATTTTCATAATTTTAGTAGAACAAACCAATTTACATGCTTTACAAAATATTGAGGAAAGCAGAGTGCAGTTCAAAAAAAGCTGAAGAATTTCTAACTGGAAAGCAACAAACATACCTGGAATGAAATTATTTCTTGGACTTTTACTTCATATTGGTCCTTGTAATTTACCATCTATTGAGCATTATTGAAGTACAAATCAACTTTACAATTTGCCATTTTGGTGCTCTAAAATGAGCTGAAATCGATTTCAAATTTTATTGCGTCATTTGCATTTCGCAGATAATTCCCAAGCAGCTAATGATAAATTGCACAAATTAAGATGTCCTAGATCATTTTAATAGTGTAATGCGAAATTGCTACACACCACACAGAAACTTATATATTGATGAGTCAATGGTGTTGTGGCATAGTAGATTCGTATTTTGGCAATACATAAAAAACCAAAAACATAAATATGGCGTGAAATTCTATGAACTATGCGAATCAAATGGATTGGTGATAACAATAAAAATTTATACAGGAAAATTTGAATCCTATTTAGCGAAAATGGGTCACGCATATGATGTTGTATTCCATTTGATGGAAGAATATTTAGATAGGGGTTATGTATTGCACATGGACATTTTTTAGAATTCTGTAGCTCTAACAGAATCGCTTACCATCAGAAAAAAAGTATGTGTGTGGAATGCTGAGAAATAATAGGAAAACAATCCACCAGATGTTATTCAGAAGAAACTAAAGAAAGGGGAATTTGTCTGGCGAAGACGAGGTCCTGTTGTAGTCAGCAAATGTTTTTTTTTTTATTTTACTGAGTGCTTTTATATTTCATTGATTGGTTTTTATTTTTATTGATTTTACTAGTTTTAAATTGATTTACAAATTACGTGTTATACTATGGATTAACTCGCACTTGGCATAGGAGGTTGATAATCGACATATGAGTATACTCGTAGTTGGCTTGTGAAGCTCATATACGAACTAAGAGTATACTCGTAGTTGGCTTGTGAAGCTCATATACGAACTAAGAGTATACTCGTAGTTGGCTTGTGAAGCTCATATACGAACTAAGAGTATACTCATAGTTGGCATCTGAGGCACATACACAATATACTATATTTTAGTTGAAATTATTTCCCTTCTACCAAGCCCCCAGACATGCTATCCACTTTATTCAGAATCCAAGGGTCCAAATTAAGGTAATTATATAAAGGGATAACTCGTGTTTGGCATAGGAGGTCAGTAAATCGACATACGAGTATACTCGAAGTTGGGTTGTGAAGGTCAAATACGAACTACGAGTATACTCGTAGTTGGCAGCGAACGTGTTAAACAAATTCCAAAAATGATCCCTAGTTCTTTATTTTCCATAAGCTGAAAAATTTCTTTTGTGTCAATCATAAAGTATCCCTTTAGTAACTTAGTTTCTACCATATTCCCTCTTTTTCTGCCTGTCAGCTAAACTTTACAACCCACACACTTTCATTCTATCTTCATATGGAGATACACAGACCTATCACCAAGAGGGATAATAACCTCTCTGTCGTCACATTTTAATGTGATTATTCACCATCCCCATGGGACCTGCAGGAACGGACATGGTAATCTGGGGTTCCAGAGCTGTTTGATCTATGTATGATCTATTTCAAGCTTTTGGTCATACTATTCTCTTATTCCACTTATTGCTTTTACACCCATACTAAAATTCCTCCTAACGAGAGTTCTTTACTTTAAGCTCTCTGTCTCATGTCTCTATTGCTAACCCCCAGGAGGAGGTTCTTCATTCTTCCCAGAGCTATTAGTGCATTCGAGGGCTAGGAGTGTTTCCTCCTTTTTCAACTAACCTAGTAGTGGGCAGCAACGCTACTAGTATTAACCTCTTGTAGTATACATGCTACAAGAGGTGGAGATCCAGAGAACAGACTTGGCTCCAACATGATAACCTTGGGCTATGATGAATTGTTCATCTCTCTGGCCAGGATACTGCAGCAGAGAAGGCAATGGGGAACCACTCTACTATTATCCCATGATAACCTTCATGATGATGCACTTATAACAGGGGGCAGCCACCATCCTGGCACACCAAGGTAATACCTCTAAACATGGAGGGGAAAGGAATGTGCAAGAAAGACCAAATTTGACTAGGCTGAGGAACAATGACACCAACAAGACTGATGACAATCCCAGCCCACAAAATCACCAATCGGATCATCATAAAATAACTCTCAGAAACACCTTCAAGATAGAAACATGAAACATCAGAAGACTTCCAACCTGGGAAACTAGACATAATACAGAACGAAATGGAAGACAATAAGATACTAATCTTAGGGTTGGCTGAAAACTCACTGGAAAGAATGTGGTCATTTTACAACACATAAGGGAAACAAGGTGTTTTTACTGGTCCAGACCATAACAGTGAAAAGGGTGTTGCCATTGTTGTTAATAAAAACATAAGTAAAGCAGTAAAAGGATACAACCCAGTCAGTGACAGAATCATAACAGTAAGATTAAACACCAACCCAATTCCAACAATATTGATATAAGTTTATGCATCTACATCAAATGCAAAAGATGAAGTGAGAAATTCTAAAAAGACCTAAATGAAACTATGGATACAATTACAAGAAAGGATATTCGAATAGTTCTAGGAGACATGAATGCTAGTGTGGGATTCAATGCACATGATGATCACCTAAATGGAATTATTGGAAAATAAGGACTGGGAATTAGAAACAAATGAGGAGAAAAACTATTGGTGTTCTGCATTAAAAGGGAATTAGCAATCACTAAACACTATGTACAAACAGCACATGAGGAGACTATACACATGGGTAGCACCTGGAAATCGATGTAAGAATCAAATCTACAAGATGATTGACAGAAGATCGATGACACTAATCAATAACAGCAAAACACTATCAGATGCAGACTGTGAATCAGACCATCAATTAATCTCAAATTTAAAGATCCATCTGAAAACAAACAAGAATAACAGCAACATAACTTTTCACAAATGGACAACAAATTTACAATGGACCTTGAACATTGAACATTGATAAAAATATTGGTATGTGTTTGGCTGCAAAATCTGCAGCCAAACACATACCAATAAAAAAGAAGAATGGTGGTCCATGGACTACAAAAGAAACCCTAGAACTAATTGAAAAAAGGAAACAAATCAAAACAACCGATTGGCAAAACCCAAATTACCTGAACCTGATTAAAGTTATTAAGAAATCTTGTCAAAAGGTAAAAATAGCTATATCTAAACCATCTGTAATGAAATAGAAAGACATTCCAACTCTAATGACACAACAAATTTATTCAAGAAGGTTAAGGACATAGCCAAAAAATTCAAACTAAAACTTAATATAATTGCAGAGGAAAACGGCAAGATTTTAAATGACACTAATTACATAGCCAGAAGATGGAAATAGTATTGCACTGAGCTTTACACGGACTCAGCTATTCAAGAAGGAGATGAAGGAGCTATGGAAAACATGGAAACGGAAATTCTCAAAAGTGAGGTAGAACAAACAATCAAAAAATTAAGGAATAACAAAGTTTGAGGTACTGATTCAATACTGGCTGAAATGCTGAAAAACCTTAGAGAGAATGCAGTCGACTGAATACATGATTTATGCAACAAAATATGGAAATTGGCCAAATCACTGGACTAGTTTCACCATTATCCCAATCTACAAAAGGCAATCACAATAAATGTGACCAGTGAGATAAGGGCAAAGATTTTACTACACATTATTAAGAAAACATTACAAAGTTTTATAGACCATCAGATCTCTGAAGCAGGATTCAGAAAAGGTCATGGAACTAGAGATCATATATCTAACATCAGACCACTAATCGAAAAAGCAAGGGAATTCAACTTAAGCCTTCATCTATGCTTTATCCAAAGTATGAGATACTTTGGATATAGTATTATCCAAATATAAAGGATATTTTATGGGATATCGTGAAAGAATCAGGAATACCAAACCATCTAGTAACCGTCATAAAGAATTTATATCAAGGAAATCAAGCAACAGTAAGAATTGAAAACTTAGTGTCCCCTGCATTCCAATTTGAAAAAGGATCAAGACAAGGATGCATACTCTCACCAGTACTATTGAACCTTTACAGAGAAACTATAATGAAAAGATCTCCAGAAAAGTGGAATGGAGGCATTAAATTAGGTGGCCAAACAATCACTAACCTATGATAAGTAGATGACAGTGATAATAGCAACAAACGAACAGCAATTAAAACCCATCCTAAAGCAATTAGAATGGGAAAGCTTAAGCCATGGTTTACAAATAAATCAAGATAAAACGAAAATGATTTTAAACAATGCAGAAGAGATAGATATAGAAGAAATTGAAATTGTCGAGAATTTCAACTACTTTGGAGTGATAATAACAAAAAGACGGATGTTAAAAAGAGATGAGAAGAATAGCACTAGCTAAGAAAAGCAATGACTGATTTAACTAAGATCTGGAAAGACAGACACATCTCCAAGAAGACCAAAATTAAATAGAAACCTTAGTTTTTTTTTCAATTCTTCTGTATGCTTCTGAGTCTTGGACAATGACAAAAGATGACAGAAGAAGAATTGAGACGTTCGAGCTCTGGTGCTGAGGAAGAATGTTAAGAGTGTCTTGGACAGAAAAATGAACACACAAAATCTGCTGTATGTAGAAAGGAAGGAAACTGCCAAAAATTAATCATCCAGGGTAATCATCAAAATATGTAGGAAAAGAAAAAGAGGAAAACCCTCCCAACAGGTGAATTGACCAAATATCAAGAATCACTGGACTTAAACTAGAACAAGCAATAAAAGCACAGGGGATAAAGAAATGGTGAAGCATAATCAGGAAAGTCACAAATCCTCGGACATGAGAAGATCTGAGAGAGTTTCGACATCCAGGTAATCCTTTGAACTATTCTACCAACTTTTGTAAAATGCCCGCCCCCCTGAACTTCAAGTCTGTCCAATATTACACTCAAATCTCCAATCCCATACCATCAATTTGATACACAGCATGTATCAAATTGATGGCATGGTAATATTGTGCACATAGTACCCAATCTTACATTATGCAACAGTAAAATGACAACCATTATTCTTTGCCCACAATATGAATTTCTTCAAATCAGATACATTATCTACATTATTTTCATAAACTGTAGTGTTCTTCAGGTTTGAAACATCAGCAAACAAGTGAATCTCTTCCCCATTTTAAATCATTACTATTATTATCACAAGACCCCATGGAGTCAAAGACTCATCTAGGAGATCCTTTTGTCATATGCACAGCTCATCATACCATGCCTTAAACACACTCAAATTCTCTGCAGACACCACACTCTCAGACAAGGCATTCCAATCATTCACAGTTCTGCATGCAAAAACCTGCTTATCACTCCCCTGCTCAAACCCTCCTTACACAGCTTCCAAGGATAACCTCTGGTTCTCCCATGATCTCCTACCATTTTCTGTAAAAACCTCTCCAACATCGATCCTGTAACAACCCCTAACTTTTAGGTCTGTATCATATCACCCCTCTTCCTCCTAGCCACTAGACTCTGTAAATTTCCTCTTCTCAACCTTTCCTCATATTCAATATTCCAGAGTTCAGAAACTACCTTAGTCAGTTGCCTCTGGATTCTTTCCAACTTCCCTTCATCCTGTTGAAAACCAGGTGACCAAATCTGTGAAGAGTAGTCCATGTGTGGCTTAATCAAAGCCTTATGGAATGGAACAAGAATCTCTTTACTTCTACAAGTCAGTGTCCTCTGCATCATTCCCAGAATTCTTGGTGTTGTCTTCACAATTTTGGCAATGTATCCCCTAAATACCAGATACATATCCAGCATCACCACAAGATCTCTTGTTTGCTTCACCTCCAACAATATATCCAAACCAAGCATAAATTCTACATCCCATCTTTGTTTCCCAAATTTTAAAACCTTGCATTTTGCAACATTGAACTCGCGTGGCTATTCACTCGTTCTATTCAAGTCTTCTGGTAAGGCCACAATATCTTTTCTACTCTTCATAGTTCATCCCAACTTTGCATCATCTGCAAACAACTGAATATCCGCATTCAAATCTTTGCCAGTATCATTAGCATACAGAATAAACAGCAATGGCCCTAAAGCAGACCCCAGAGGCACACCACTAGTGACTTTCCTCTTCTGGAATGTTGCACTCCCATACACAACTGATACCTATCAGATAGCCAGTCTCCAAACCAATGCACTAATCTAATATCCAACCCCATTCACTCTAGTTTGATTATCAACTTATCATGCAGTAATCTATCAAAAGCCTTTGCATAATTTAAGTATTTTACTACTATGTACCCTCTCCTCTGTCCAAGGAAGTCATCACCTTATTATAATAAGTAAGATTATTAAAACATGAACTTCTTTTAGCAAATCCATGCTGTCCATCAAAGATAATACCATTGATCTCAACCCAATACTGGATCCTAGTTCTCACCAGCTTCTCCAACACCTAAACCACAACATCTGACACACAGATAGGGCTATAGTTTGATGCTTGAGTTTTATCACTTCCCTTATGAAGCAGCACAATCTTCCCTTCCTTCCTTCCACTCGTTTGGAACTTGATCCAGTGCAACACTCATAAAAAATGTCAAGGCAGATGTCAACCCCCCTGGCACATTCCTTGAGAATATGTGTTGATATATTATCAAGTCCTACAGCTTTATTAACATCAAGTTTGCTGAATCCCCATACACCTCTTGCTCACTTACAGTCAGTCTCTCCTCCCCATCATTAACTGTTCTCAATCTCTCCATGATGTTACATTCACAAGAGTGAAATACATGAACTGCTCATTAAATATCTCCATTATATCTTCAGCAGCAGTTGTTCTTATACGATTTTCTTTAAGCAATGTCATCCTTCCATAATCATTCTTTTTTTTTCTGCTGGCTACATATCGAAAAAACACCCTAGGATTATTTTTGGCTTCATTAGCTAACTGCTGCTCATACTTCAATTTTGCTACCCTTACCAACCAAGTCACCCTCCTTGCTGGTCTTTGTAATTCTCATGGAATTGCTTATTACCACTTCTCTTATGCTACCTCCATAATGCCTTTTTCCCCCTGTATTGCATGCTTAATCTTTCTTTATTCATCCATTTCACACCTACATTGTTTAACCTTCTGACCCTTGAAATACATTCAGACATTGCTTCTACTAGACAGTTCTTGAATATCCCGAATATCCCCCAAGCTGCATTGATCTCCTTTCCAGCTAACTCCTCATTCCATGCTGCACCTGCATTTATCTCCTGAGCTCCTCATAATCACCAGCATTGTAGTTCCACATATACCTTTTTCTCACATTACCCCAACTGGATAATATACAAATTGAGTAGTAGTGGGTATAGTACAGAGCACTGAGACACTCCACTAGTCACCCTCATTCTTCTAGATTACACTCTGCCATATACTAATCTGATAACTGATGGTCAGCCTCTCCTCCAATCCATACTACCAACTTCTTATCCATTCCCATTTGCTCCAACTTATGTAATAGTTTTCCATGCAGTGTTTTGTCAATTGCTTTTGCAAAGTTTGTAGTGTCATAGTATAGCCATTTCCTCTATTGAATTCTGCTATTGCCTTATTATAAAATGTGAATAACCTACAAAACACTACCTTAAAAAAATCATCACACCTTATGAGCTATAAAAATCTTATTTGTGTATATACACCGTAAGATCCATTTACCAACTAATGTTTCTATGATATCTCCTCTCTTCATTCTATTACTCAAATTTTGAAGACCACATTTCTACAGTGTATTCTCAAAAGAATGAAAACAAACTGAAGGTAATTCCAGGGACCTTATCATCTTGGTTACCTACCACTGGATCAACTGTCTCCATCTCTTTTGAACTCAGCTGACCATACCTGAGCATAACAGTTAGTCAAGATGAAGTCTTATTGTAGCCATTTACAATGGAAGAATGACTTCCTTACTCATAAAAGTTAGTGTTGTAATTATCCATGATGCTAAAGTGATCCATAATCACCTTTGTCCTAAACAACTGTCTACCATCATCCCAGGGTCTAATTTTATTAATGACTTATAGACAATTACTCTTATATAATACTCTACTTACAATGTCATCAGTCCAAAATTAATCGCATTGCACTTGTCAATAAAAAAGGACAGCGAATGTCATTAATATTGACAGTTGCCCGCAGAACCAGTTAGCTTAGATTAACCTACAAGGATTCTGTAATGGAAATGCCCATTATCACCCTTTCTAACTTTGCATCATTAGCAAACAACTGCATATTACTATTCAAGACCAATCCTGATAATAAATAATGATCCAAGCAAAGTATCCTGCATAACTGTTAACAATCCTCTTAGACTTGCCACTCTATACATTATTCTCTGATACCTGTCAGTTAGCAGTACTATATGTAAAATTACTGCAGTGTGTTCATTCCCTTTTCCCTGTAGTGATTACTTTATTATAATATGTGAGAAAATTACTGAAGCAAGAACTACCATCAACAGAGTCATGCCTGTCCTCTATGGAGGATTAAGATGTTCTTAAGAAAAAAGGGGAAGATCTTCCCATCACCAGAAGCCAAGCTAGTGCAAATAGTTAACAAAGCCCTTTACCTATAGCCTACTTATGAGTATTGTGACTGTAGCTTGTGTTTTGTTCATATATATGTATTCCTGATGATGACTATGATATAAAGGTTGAAATGTCAAGTGTTATTTTTCTTAAATGTATATAAAATAATTGCTCTAACAGGTTTTTGTCTTCATAAATTCTACACACAATGGGCAGCATTCATGTAACCATGAGAAGAAGAAATTCATGAATAATACAAAGCACAAGCAAGAAAGGTGAACAGCATTTCAGTAAAGGCAAATAAGACAAACAGGATAAAAGAAATCCAGGAATTCTTTTGCTGTGTAATGAATAAAAGAAGAATTACTCCAGGGGAATAAATTTAATGAAAGCAGCTGGTAAAACTGGAAACAAATTAAAAGAAATAGTTAACATTACTCTTTTACCCACATATCTAACAGTCTTTCCCATTACTTAAATTCATCTGAATTTCTCACATTCAGCTTTATGACAAAATATGATATCTCTGATCTAGACCTTTTGATTTATACTAATGTACTAATGTAACTTTTATACCTCTGGTTACTATTGACAATAAATGTATCATTTTTCAAAATTCCAAAATGCATGACACCTTATATATGACAATCCCCTACCTGTGGAATGTCACAGCGCAACCAAGCGCCGGAACGGATAATCCATATTTTTTGAATTAATCCAATTTTTAACAGGGACTTTCCAACTGTACATTTTTTAACATAGAAGTCTATGGGCGACCGCTGTGCATGTCGTGATGCGTTAGCAGGCACCTCGTCCTTGTTCGCGAACGGACGTGACGTCACCGGAAGGGGGATGAAGCAGATGTTACATCAGGCAGACGTCACAATGACGCACCGATGGGTAGAGGAGGAAAGCTTCTCGCTAGTAGAATAATTGCGCCCGTCGATTTTGAAACGAACATTCCTTTACCAGAGGAACTGAAGTTACGTAGGGTATAAAGAAAACAGCTATAACACAAATAACAAGCACTTTTGCTGGATGTCACCACAGATGAAACCTGTTAGAGAAGCTGACGTATCTTTCGTAATACTATGGGCGCTGGAAGGGCATATGCAGCGGAACTAAATATATCCCATGCATGATGCAATGTTGTCTGTTGAATAGTAGTCGATAACACTTAACAAGCACAAACAGCACTGAGGAGAATATAAATAAAGCATACAAGAAATGAAGTAAAAATGAGTTGGGTATTCGTTTCGTGTTTGTTATCACCACACAAACGCTATCATGACTCCATATTTTTGGCTACTGTTAGGGGTCCGTCACTGGCGGGAAAATGCAGCAGAAAATGGTATCCGCCATACGCGGACAACGTCGGTGCGATTGCTGGATGTCGTGGGTTGTATGGTATCGTCGGTTTCCATACAATGGACAATTCCTAAGTACATACATACAGATCCGAACATAACCAATACAAGCAGCACATACTAAGTAAGAGAGGACAAAGTTAGATTTTTTTCACAAAACGAATGCGCACATATCACGAACAGAAACTAACTCTCTGCAGCAGGCAACCACCACGTGGATGAAGATGGTCAGTAAATACAATACCTGTGGTAAGATGGCGCTTTTGGTCATCGTTATCGCGGGCGTTTTATATAGCAGCATTTACAGAGCGATGAACCTGATATATTGTTAATATCACATTTTAATCTATGAAGTGCTTATTTAATAGTTACATTTGAAATTGGGAATTCGTGCATTAAATATATCTGTGATCGTTCTTCTACATACATACATTATATATATATATATATATATATATATATATACACTTTATAATATAAAATGATAATTTAAATAATATTACATCCCATTTTATTCCGCTACAAAACTTAGATGTTAAACTTAAATATTAAAATTTAAAAAAATAATCACTAATAACTAAAAATAATAACTATTCAGGTTTGCTGGACGTGTATATACATCCCATGCTTTTTTTTTATTGTTCTCTGTGAGGAGTAAGGTTTTTCTACGTGCCCCCATAGAGAGTGAGGCCCCCAGCTTGCGCATCATGCGCCTAATGGTAAATGCGGCCCTGAATATATATATAAATAACGAACTTCTATGTATATATATATAGAACGATGATATATATGTAACTCTGTAGATATGGAGAAAATATATGAGCGATATTCTGCACAGACTGATTCAGAATTTATGCTAATTATGAACATTTCCAATTAACCCTCCCCCCCCCTCTCTCTCTCTCCCATGAATTATAAAGAACTACTCTAATTTTCTACTAAAAGTTTTCACTAGACAGTCATTAATATCTATTTTTTTCATTTTAACGTTTATTAAAATAAGAAATTTGTTGTATTCGGCGAATTCCGGTGTATTTCTTTGTGGGTGTGTGTTGACATTATTCCCAGTTAAAAAATAAAATATATAATAATAAACAAATTCAGTAGTGAAGTGTCAGTTTATTTCTTAAAAAAATTCAAATACTTACAATGTTACTGCGACTGGAAGTAAATTTTTATATTTTCATCATCACCAACACTAGACAATAATCTTCTCTTCCCAGGAAACACTTTGGTCTCCGAAATACTAGACAATAATGTTCTCAGCTGGAGGTAAAGTATAAAAGCTTAGATTACTCTGAATGCTATTGAGAAAGAATGGTTGTATTCGTTCAGAAGTCGCACTAAACAGCCTCAAGCAGTTTCGAATTAATTCATGTATATTGATTGTAGATGCAATTTCATGCTCTATAGATATTATTATTATTAGACCAGTGAGTCGTTCCTGAGGCATCGTAGAGCGATTTTTTTTTTTTAAGTTTTAATTTTGGGAAACTCGGGGGAAAAATTGCGAAATTATGTAGGATCATCAGCGAGCAGCAGGACGGCTGGACTTATTTAATTTTTTTGGTTTTTTAATTAGTAATCAAGGTTTTTACCAATTTTTTTCGAAGGTTGTAATTTTCCCTCGAAATATGTAGCAAAATCTGGCTCCCAGAAGTTCGCCTAACGGTAAAACCGGACCTTGGCATAAGAACCCAGCTTTTCTCTTTTTTTGTGGGGGAAGGACCTGCCTATTAATCTGCTGATGTTAAAAAAATTTATTTTCAGTGTCATTCATCGTTCATAACACAATTGTTACGAACGAAAAGCGCTTAGGTTAGGGAGCATACTCATGCATTTTATTGTACTAAAAGTACATAGCTATTTCAAAATTTGCCACCGATCTAAACTAGCTGAAATATCTTTTATAAATATGCGGTCATTTCTTGTTTGTACTGATATGTCAGATAATGATGATGATAATAATAGTGATAAGAAAAGATACGGTACTTTCATTGAGTGGAGATTATTAGAATGAAGTAATTTATAATGTACTTTCTTTATGTGATTTTACAAAAGTGCACATCATTATTTTCTGGCTATTAGTGTCAACTGAACATCGGAAATCATGGAAATGACTGACTATAGTGGATTTGTAATGGTTTGGACCTCCTGACTTAGAAGAGTAAACCTGTGTTACTTTGGATTTCCTCAATTAGGAAATTCAAGCTAATATTTTGGTGATTTTCAAGACAGATGCATGCTTACAGCTTCAGATATACTGCTGCTGTTTGAGAACACTCTTTTCATATATTTAGTAACTCATTCTGTATTCATTTTTAGATTAGGATTTTCATGAATTTATAAAATAATCGTTTGACAAAAATAATTATCTTCAATCAAGTTCTGGGAGAATTTTAAAATGTATTGACGATTAAAATAATTAGCCAAAAAAAATTGATAGTGACGTTGATCTTCCATAGTGATACAACAATATGAAGTGAAAAAAGTATGAAAGGATTTCTTATTTTGCACTGGCATTAAAAACTATAATTATGCGAGAAAAACAAGCAGCAAAAATGAATATAACTCAGGTATAAAGTCTGATATAGTTCTAATGGACATGACGGTCAAACTGCACTTCTCATCCATGTTCTTTCAACAGGTCGACAGAATATTATCCACGTTTGCTGGATGTGTATATACGTCCAGCAAAGAAATGGTATGCTTACATACATGAATTTTATTTAATACAGGAGTTCCTGTTCGTTTTATTTATATTCTAAGGAAAGAACAATGTATTTCAAATGGAAGCGGAAGGCCCCACATATTTTTCAGCGGCCTCTAGTTTTTATATTATTTTATTTTGCAACTACAACTACCCTGTTTTTTATTGTTCTTTGTGAGGAGTAAGGTTTAAAATAAAATGTGGCCCCAGCTTGCGCTTCATGCACCTAATGGCAAATGCGGCCCTCGTTAAGGATGTAATGATGACATAACAACCCCCACCCCACCCACTCTCCTTCACATCAGTAATTAGAATATTTACATTAGCATGTAGCAAACGTTTTTCTCAGATATTAATATTAATTCATCCCTATATGCGGGAATAAAAGGCGTTAGCTGATTCCCTCCCCTCTCACTAACACAATCGACCGACTACTTCAAATATCTTATTAGTTGGGATGTAATGTGCTTTTATTTATTTTTCGGAAACGAAAATCACAAGTGCGGCAAGCTCTTTTCACCCTGGCCGCGTATGGTGACATATACCGTAAAAAGCAAACATGCCGCGCGTGCTCGGCCGCATATGCACGCAAGCGACCGATCGTAACCACAGCCACATAGGGAAACCACGGCCGCTATGCTAGCCGCCGACGGCGACGGAGAGAGAGAGAGATATGAGCGTCACCATGACGTCAATCTGATGTAACTTCCGCTTCATCCCCCTTCCGGCGACGTCATTTCCGGTAGCGAACGAAGACGAGGTACCCGCTCACGCATTAATGCGTCCGCTGCGGTCTCCCATAGGCTACCATGTTAAAGAACCAGCCGTTTGAAAGGAAAGAGTCCGATATTCGAAATGGATTAATTTCAAAACCTGAAACGAGCCCTAATTTTAGTAAGTTGCGCTATTCTCACTGAAAGGTAACAAATTGCATGACATGCTAAAATCGGAATTTAGCTTCGATACGATCTTTCTCACGTTTAGTCATTAATTCAACTAAAACCATCACCATGATCACCAAAAATATGAATTACAGAATGATTGATATATATCTCATTGTTAGTAAAAGGCTATAAGAGTAAGACCAGTGTAATATGGTTAGAATTTTACAATTTTCGTGTCATGCAATTTCTTACCTTTTAGCAGTCATGGGAAAACTCAATCTGTCACATACAGAAATCGCAGAAGTTGGAGAAATAGAGAGAAAATTATTTTTATAAGTCATACACAAAGTCTTATCAGCAACCCACATGGCACAGCATTTTAAATATAGGACTAACTACTATTGAAGTTTTCAGTATTATACAGCACCCTCTCACGATGACTGATTTGTGGAAAAAAATAATAATGCGAATAACAATAATCACAGCAAAAATGACTGCATTAATTTATCTAAAATTAGAAAGTCGGTCATTAAAAGATCAACTCAAACTCAAGAATTGATGGTGGTAAAAACTTCTATTTCTTTAAGGATTCATGGTGTTAACTAAGACATGCTTGTTCGGTATAAATGGAATTGTTTTCTAAATATTTTCTGATAATTATTTGTGTCCAAATTAAACTGGTCTAAAACTAAGCAAAATATTATCCAGTTATTAAATAAATCATTTATTGTTAATTGTCCTGTTGTTTTATATCATACCGTTAAATTATTGCTAAATAATTTCCACCACACCTACGTTTGTCCACAAGATTGTAATGTACTCATGACAATATTCATTTTAAATATTTATTTCTATCACTAGCCTGTGTAGCTCAGTGGATGTGGCGTTTGCACACCACAGCGCTTGACCGCATGAAGGAAGACTTGATTTCGAGTCTAGTCGGCGACTAGAGGAAATTTTTATAAGCCTTTTTTCGTGTTCCCGAGTTAGTCGATCACAGGCAAGCGGGTTTTTTCTCCGAGAAACTCGGGTTTTTCGTCCTGTAAACTCAAGAAAATCGATCCTAGAACCCACATTATGTCACACATCAAATACGAGTGTCAGGGTTAGGGACCACGAGATGGCGGCACTTGTTGAGCCGTCACTCTTCACTGCATGCCGCTTAATTAGTGATAGCCTTGGGCCAGCTATCTCTGATTGGGTACCAGTGGAGAGTGAACTGCCCACTCAGTCTTCAAAAGTTAGATAGGGCTAAAATCCGCCTTGCCTACTCACTATATATACGGGAATAAAAGGCGTTAGCTGATTTCTACCACTGTTTTTGATACAACTTATTTTATTTAATAACATTCAGAGTAATTATTGCAGATAACCAGAATCTGTGGATCCAGATTTTTGTCACTTTTAAACACGTCATCTCTAAATCTCCCTTACGGTATAGTCATATTAGGTAACCCATAAAATATTTTGACATTTTTATGATATTAATCTTTTGTATTCTTACCCAAACTCTTTCGTTTAGTCAATCTTATGTAAACACTGTGCCCATTAAGTAATGAGACAACAATTATTATACCAAAATAAATAATTATATTTGGAATTGTCAATAACCAGATTCAAAATAATCTCTCTCCAACTTCACACAATGTTTACATCTGTTGTACAGGTGTTCGAAAAAGCAAAGATGAAGTTCTGAATGGGAACCTCCATCAGGTTCTGGACATCCAACTGACCACATTGGATCTCCTCAAAGTTGCTGAAAATTTCCCATTAAAGGCACACTTCATCTCAGCGATGACAAAATGTCTGTAGCAGCCAAATGTGGCGAATAGGAGGGATATTCAATCTCACAGAGAGACTTCGAAATCAAAAACTGCTTTACAGGCTGCACACAATGCAGCACAAACCTCAAAGAAATCTTCCTTTTATGCAAATCTATAACATTAATTTAGCAGTTTCCTTACCGTCACCAAGCTGTACAGCGAATAGAATGGTGATTAAACTGATATGGGCAACAGCTTCCTGAGCTTTCACATTTTTTTTTAAATCACATTTTCACATGTTAAGATAAGGGCTCTGTGGAGGCTAGTCAAATGTGTGCTGATGTTCATTTTGTAAACCTCGGTTCTGAATTTAAGCTACTTCGGTGGCACTTTTTGGAACTGACAGTGATTGTTTAATTTGTACTGAAGATGCCTGTGACACACAGGCGAAAATTATACTATTAAATAATCTTTTTATGTGAGTTTTTCCGTTATTAATATTGTATTTATATGTCTGCTTATGGTATTCCTTCATTAAAACTTATTACATATTGCCCTTTGCAGCACCCTATGGTCACGTATGATGAGGTTCGTAGGTCATCCACTGTGGGTAGCACTTGCAGGTCATTCCCTACACTTCTATGTTACTATGGAATTACTGATCGTTGTCCAGGGATGGCCCAAGTTGTCAACAATTTGCCAAACATATAGGCCTGAAAAATAGCATCCTATTACAATGACTCTTTCAAACTATGTCAGTTCCCTTGTCATTGCCATTTCATCTGGACTCAGTTGCACTAACTTGGTAGCATCTAATTTATGCCAGTAATAAACATGTGATGCATTACATGTCATGATGTACCTTTCCCATCTGGGTGTCCTGGACGTCTCTCTAAGCAGGGTATAAAACCACTGGCAAAAGAAATCTCTATGCTTGTGGAAGAAGAATGGAAAATATTTAACTCTAAGAGGTATCTGAATATTCTGGACAATGCAGTGCTTCCTACTTTGTGGCAATTCAATGGAACTGACCATTGTCTCTTTCAGCAACACAATGCATGGTGCATGCTCATAAGGCTGGTACTATAACTGCATGGTTTGTGGACATGTACATCATCACACATGGCTTGTCTCCATGGAGAAATGATTAAAAGCATGCAGAACGTTTTTGTGATGAGCTATAGCAACGGATGAGGTCAAGGGACATTTGCCTCACAACAGTTCACGACCTCGTTACATGCCTACTGGAATTATGGTTCAAACTTCCCACTGATTGCTATTGTTAACTTGTGGAAAGTATGCCACATAGAATTGCTGTAGTTATCACACCAAAACGACATCATACATCATATTAAAGTGGACACGATGGCTGTTTGTTCCATACATTATAGTTAGTCTGTTGACTTCTTTCCAAGCAGTGTACAGATTGTAAATATCATTAAATCCATTGTAGAATTTTTTAGCCCAAACGAATGGGCTAAAATTCGTTTTAGCCCATTGGTTTTGGCTTAAACGTATTACAGAAGCCAGGCTAGGAAGTGGGTTTCATCATAACTCGCACCCTTCTATGTGCTTCGCAGATAACAGCACAACAGTAGTTTTCTTTGATTCAAAGTGAAGAATCTAAGGTAAGTGTTGAATGCGAAATCAAGGGAATATGTTAGGTGTCACATGAGGCACAAGTTATCAGCACCCAGCATTTGACTTAAGAGAGAGATCGGTGAGAAATCTTGGTCATACATTTCTATTCGTGAAAGTGTAAGATGAAAATGAAATGACAGGAAAGAGATGTTTAAAAGGCTAAAATTCGTTGGGGGGGGGGACGGAATGGTACATGTGGCTTATTTCCTGAAAACTGCTGCAAGGAATGTTTTTGTATATTGCATTCAAACAGTAGAAAAACCACAATGCAATCAATGGGGATAGCGAACTCATAAAACAAGTAGCACATTATGGCTAATTAGATAAACGTTTCATATTAAATATAGAAACTCATAAGGAAATAAATAACGCCAATAAGATGAGAAATGAAGAAATCATCAAAAAAAAAAAAGAAAGAAAGAACGCGTCATGTGTTAATTTCAATTTTCTTTTGTACGCAGAATGATTTATTAAAAAGTCACTTTCGGTTTTTTTATTAATATTAATAGTTGTTGAAAGGAGCAAACGTAATGTGATGTTCATACGTAATGTTTTTGTTTTTGGAAAGAAACCAAATGTTATCTCTGTGCCAATCCATGCGGACGATCATGGCTGTCTTTGCGAAGACTGGTGGTTCTTGTAATAATCTCTCAAATATCCTTGATATGGATGCATTCGAGACTTATGAGAGAGCGATCAAATGTAATGGTTTGTAATGCGTCGTGACATTGGACCATCAAAATCAACAGACATCTCTTTGTTGGAAGAAGAAAATTCTTGGATGGTGTCTTCAAATTGCATTGGAGCTCTATTAAATATTTAAACGAGTTGCATATAAACTAGAGTTTCTGTCTGTTGATGAATGCAGATGCATTCATCAACAGACAGAAACAGATGCAGTTGACTTCATCAACAGAGACCAACTCATGCATCTGCATTCATGTTCTGTTGCAAGTAACTTCGGATTTCAGGCTGAATGTATTTCTAAAGTGTCAGCTTTACATTTATAATTCTGTAAGCAAATTAACTTCCTTATCGACATCATGGGGCCAGAATTCCTTTACATAACTTGGTCGGGAAGAAGAAAACATGAAACAATGTGAGGTAGAAACCCCCTAATTCAAGTAAACTAGAATACATTTCGCAACGTTAGCCTGTTTTTCATTTGGTAAATTTTAATTTCTTTCAAACTTCGGTCTCTGTTTTATATGAACATAAGAATCTAATCAATTATTTATTTATTCTTTTGTGGTAATTTTCCGATTATATTTGTGCCATGTCAACGCTTCTGCTGCATCTCAGTTATGCATGCTGTCAGTTTCTTTGTATTCACAATCCTTTTGTACAGGAAGAAAACACAATTTATGTTGGAAATACTTTCTCCATCTGAGGCATCCTAACCTGCAGCTCTTGAAATGTGCTGATCAAAATCTTCACATGAAGAGTATCTGAGCTGCCTCTTTGCAGACAGGTGACTGCACTGACCATCTTATCCTTCAGTTCATTCACAGATTAGCAAGAGAAACGAAGTGAAATATTTAGTTTTTATGTGAATGCTATTATTTCAATACTGAAATTGAGTTCCCTATACAACCCACATGCATGAACGAGGCCAACGGATTTTTTTATATTATGAAAAATATAGCAGAGAAAAAGAAATATTTAGAGTGACCGTGTTTGTTACAACAAGCAGATATTCATTAATGTTTCTTAAATTGTTATATATTGTTTGTTTTGATTATTACGATTAAAATCAGTTTATTTAAAAATTCCAAGTTCTTCTGAGCAAATGGAAATAACACTTGGTCATTCAATATTATTTTTCTCTTTCCATTTATGTCTTCATCGAAATTCCACCATCGAAAGCATCACAATCAATAATATATAAGTGAAGCAAAGCATAAATGAACTAGGAAGAACTAACCTGGAGAGAAGATTTCTTTTACACATATTAAAATCCAGTAAGCAAAGAAGCGTTATATTCGGCTATAGAAATCATCAACGAGTTGAGTCTTTAACAAACATCCATACCCAGGGCTGGCTTAACATGATGAGCAGGCGATGCGATGCATCGGACGCCTTCATCAAGGGGGCGCTAAAATTAGTAGTAATAATAAAATAAAAGCACATAATAAAATAAAAAGAAATATAGAGCTCGTGGATCCATTAGGCAAGCCAGGTGTTCCAATAGGCATAGCGTTACAGGGGTGCCCTTACACTACTCACTTTCTTTTTTTACATGCAGCCCACATTCGCCAGTTAGGACATGAGACGTGCACGTTTACCCGGTTTAAACTCTACTTTATAAATCCTTGAATTGTTGATTGCTAAACACACAGTGAATGTATGTAGCTAATTCACACTGAGGTAAGCAGATTCAAAATTTAATCTAAGGATTTACAAATCAAAGAAAAATTTATGCATTTCTTTAAGTATTTATTTTTCATTTACATTTATTTTTTATGTCAAATATTGAACAAACTTTTTGTTTAGTGGATTTTTTATTTCAGAATGGAACTCCTGGAACTGAATTATAAATAACTACTCTATCTGATTTTCTATTGGTTTGAAAGTTTTCACAGACAGTATTCCATATCTATTACTTCATTTCACCGTTTGATAAAAGAAGTAAGCCAATAATATTGTTCTATCTGCCAAAGCAGATACCTCTAATCCCGAACAATTTCTTTGCACTCTACAATGTTCAGCTGCCTATTGACTTCATTCTAAGGTTTAGAAATTCTATTCTAGATTTTCAACATATAAAAACCGTTTACCTGTGTACAACAAAAAAGAAAGTTCAGTAGTTTAGTTTTTTTTTCTTAAAAAATTCCAAATATGACGACTTTTACTTCTGTTGAAAATAACTTAACTATAATCTCAGCTGGAGATTGCTCTCAATGCTACTATGAAAGAAAGACCACTTCTTCGAAAGTCACACTAAAGAGCCTCAAGCAGCAGTGCATAGCACATCAGGAATGTCTTCAATTATATCCTAAACAGAAATACCGAGATTTCGTTTAGTCTGATGCAATATTTATGCCAAAATAATTTCTTAATTTGTGATAATCACAATTTCACTTTTATTATCTAAAACTTAATTTGATGCAGTTATTTAAGAAAGAAAGAAATATTTGAAATTAAAAAAATAGGTGCATGTTTGCAAAGCGTTCAGCTTTGGAGGTGGGGGAAGAGGACCCACCTATTCATCCTGCTGATGTATGAAATAATTTATTTTCAAAACCATTCGCAAGAATTGGTAAAATTTTAATCATTTGGAAGCATACTCATACAGTTTAGTGTAAAATTGAAGTAAAAGTATAGCTACTTTCCACCTACTTAAACTATAGGTAAATATCCTTTCCAAATATGGTGAAATCTTCTTTGTACTAAAAGAAAATTCCAGATAATGATGATAATAATAATACGTAGTATTTTGAAAGTAGTAGTGAAAATACGTAGTTTTTTCTTTTGCAGTGGGTGGAGGTTTCAGAATGAAGTATGATTGATAATGTACTTTCTTTGTGTGTTTTCTGAAAAGAAAGTGCACGTGATTATTTTCTTGCTATTTTTGTCAACTGAACATCGGAAATAATGAGAATGACTAACTGTAGTGATTTTATAACGTTTATGACCGCTTGATTTAGAAGAGTGAACTGTATTACCCAGAATTTCTTCCATTAGGAAATTCTAAGTCGTTTTACTAATGTTGTTTTCAAGATATACAGGGGTAGTTCAAAATTCCACGTACAAACTTTAAAGGGAGGTAGAGAACATCAAAATCGACCATATTCACATAGGATAGCATGACCGGAAACACCACCCAAAGGTGATTATGTAGCGCTGTTCGCCAGGACTCCAGGTCAGCAAGTGTGGCTTCCTCATTCAGTACTTCGACGTCATACGAAGAACATGCATCGTTTTCCAACTACTGTATCCAACTGTATCCAACTACTATTGAACTGTTCAGTTAATAGTAGTTGGATAAAGTTTTTTACACTACTTACTGCCTTCTGTTATTTCTGTATCTTTGTGTCCCTGTTTTCCGGTGGCATTTCTAGTTATACTTTCCTATTTGAATGTGGTTGATTTTGATGTTCTCTACCATCCTTCAAAGTTTGTACGTGGAATTTTGAACCACCATGTATATATATTCAATTTGAAAGATGTGCTACAGACAATATTCTTGAAATTATTCCTGCTAATTTCTGTACTTGTGTTAAACTATTGTTATCAATTTTTTTTTTGGGGGGGGGGAAATGCTATGAAGCAAAATTTATTGCAATAAATAAGGTTTGAGCATCACTTTTTATTTTACCTTGCACTACTACAATACATGCAAATATGCATGTCACGTTGTTATGCTTAGATATTAGATATATTGCTGCGGTTTGAGAACAACTCTTTCTGCTTCTATGAACAAGACATGTTAAATTGCATTAAATTCTTATTTTAAGATTAATTTTAAAATATTGCAATATTATATTCAGTAGTATTTCAATTGAACTCGTACTTGTAAAACGAAACAAATTTTTATTATTATTGTTATTTGTAGAGTGCCCATTTGAATAATAACAGTCCTGTTTCTTTACCGTTGTCAAATAACCTTTCTTGGGTGGAAGAAATATAATTCCTATACGGAATTGCTTAAAATTTTATGTTTGTTTTGAAGTATTCTAATCACTCCCTCCCGCTGCCACGACCGCTCAGAGTAACTGAATTATAAATATCTACGTTCTTCTAATTTCGTATTTCTTACTTTTCACGGGATGTACCCTTCACATTTGATGTGATTAAAGGTTTTCATGTTATTATGTATAAAGCAAAGCGAGTCCATCAGGCAATCTGTGAAGTGTTCTACGAAATTTGATTTTGAACAAAAATAAAAATAGCATAATCTGGAATGTCGAAAGCACTTTTCTTTCCAAAAATATTGTGTATAAATATCTTGAATTAAGTTCTTCGAGAACAAATAAAATGTATCGTAAACTGAGAGATTACACCAAATTAGCACAAAAAAATAAAAATGGCTTTGCTTTACCAAGGTAATGCAATATTTAAGTGCAAGGATCTCTTATTTTGTCCTGGCATTAAACATTTTACAATAAGAGGAGAAAACAAAAGTAAAAATATTCTCATATTTTTATTTATATTCTTTTTTTATATTATTTCTCTCTCTATTTTATATTCTTTATTATATTCTTATAAACAAAAGTAAATAATTTCTATATTTTGAGTCTATACAATATAACTAAAATGCCAGTTACCCAGCATGGAACAAGGAACTGCATTTCTTGTTATAGGCAGCCGAGAAGCAGCTATGAACTGGAGATAATCTGGTTAAGTGTTCTCTGCAGTGCAGAGGCATTGCTAGGGGGAGGCAGCACTTTGTACCTTTTTGAACTTTTGCAGTTAACTCTAAAATTCGGTCTCGAGAATTCAATTCCAAATGTTGTAATACTACTGCGATTTTTCTGCACAATTGCTGTAAGTGTTGTAGTTGTGAGATGAGTTTTTCTAAATAAAATTGATTAAGAATTACCTATATTACTATGAAATAGACTTCGGCAGTGTGATCGACGATTTCGCTAACAGAAAAGCAAGAAAATTAACAGTTTAGAATTTTGAAATTAAAGTTTTACCTCAAAAATAAACAGAGTGTTTTAATTTATTTCCCTATACGTCATTTTGACATTTTGTAGAATTTTTGGTGTGTATTGAGAGGGGCAGCGAATCAGGGACTTCCCCGGGTGGCAAAAGCTCTATCTACACCACTGCTTCAGTGTGAAGGATTATCGCGCCTTCAAATGGACATGATGGCTAAATTCTACTTCTTTCAATATGTTCTTTCAACAGATAGCATGCATCCAGATAGCATGCACCTTGTAAAATAATATACTGAATGTTACTCAAGATGATCATTGTATATATGTAAATATTTGAGAGATCAAAAAAAAGAAAATTAAAGACAGTAATTTGACAAAATATACTAGAATTTGATTGAGAGATCAAATAGAAAATAAAAGCGAATGGAAGTATTACAGGAATTAGGCGTGTTGTTGGACGTAAGTATTTTGTTCAATCAAACGATAACAGAAATGTTAGCATTCCTTTCTCATATAGTAATTGAAATAATTATCAATAATTATCAATTTATTTTCATTGAGGCCAGCGATTGTATATGGTAATGGTGTGTTTCAAATTATATTCTCACAAACATCTTTAATAGATGAGTAACTTAATATAGCCCTGACCTTTTCGTTTCTTGTAGGAATCTGTCCATGTGTGGGATCTTCTCCAACTTTACCCGTATCGATCTTCACCATCACACGTCCTCGGATTCAGCTAAGTAATATTTTAAGAAAAGAGAGGTCACCAAGCAGATCATTGAAGAAAGTCCAAGATTAGAATCACACCACCAGAGATCTTCCTTCGAGTAGGTCCAAAACTACCCAAAAAAGCTGCAAAAATTGTTTCGGAAGAGAGAGAGGATGATGAAGGAAATATCACAGGCATTATATGTGTTTCCGGATGTAAGTATATTACTTAGTCGAACGTTAACAGAAATAATAGCATTCATTTCTCATATAGAAAATTAAATAATTATCAAATAACTGAAACACTTAAAAGGCCAGTAACCTATTTCGACTCAATATCTTTGGCTTGTAAAGGTATGGATTTATTTTCATTGAAGTATCGGTTGTAGACGATGATGGCGATGTGCTTTAATTATATTCTTACAAACATCTTTAACATATTCTTCTTCTACCTTTAGAACTCCTTATGGGTTAGCTTGCAAAACAATTTTAGCCATTCTTTTATTTTCTGTGCAATATTCTTCCAATTCTTAACTTTTACAGTTGTAAGATCTGTTTTGTATATTATCAATCCCTCTTTTCTTGGTCTATGTTTCTTACTTTGTCTTAATGGTTTCTATTCAACTATTTTTTCAACTCCTATATATTTTTTCATTCTTTCTATACTGTGGTCCCAACCACACTATTTTTTTGTGTCTTTATATATCTTACTATATCTTCACCATTAATTAGCTTTTCAAGTTTATTATTTATTTTTAATTTTCCATATCCCATTTGCTTCTTTTATTGATCCATATTTCTTTCTTAACATTTCCCTTTCAAAGATTCTCAATCTATCTAGATCTTTTTGTGTTAATGGCCACGTTTCACATCCATGTATTGTTATAGGTCTTATAATTGTTTTATAAATTTAGAATTGCGATTAAGAATCTCAATACTCATTGAGTTTTATAAATATAATAACACTTATTTCCAGCCATGATTCTATTATTCATTTCTTCGGATATATTATTGTTTGTTGTTATAAATGAACCAAAATATTTATGATTATCTAAAACATCAAAAAAAAAACTACATTCACCTATATTATATCTTGTAATGGTTTAATTTATTGTCTTTCCACATTGCATATATTTAGTCTTCTGTTCTTTCATTTGTGATCCAACTCCTTCAGCGTTTCTATTAAGTTCTTCAAATTTCTCTTCTAAATCTTTTGTCCTGCAACCTATTATTGCTATATCATCTGCATATGCACATATTTGTATTCATTTATTATTAATAAATCCTCTCGTATTTAACTTTCTTATTATTGGTTCAATTACCAAATTAAATAAACTTGCTGAAAGTAGATCTCCCTTATCTTACTCCACAGTTTATTTCAAAGGGGTCCGTTAATTCCCCGTGTATTTTAACTACTGCTTTGGATCCTCCTAATGCAAATTTAATTAATCTAATTAGTTTTCCTGATAGTCTCCCAGTGTTATAGTTATGTATCATATATTAGCATGCTTATCTCATATAGTAATTGAAATAATTATTGAATTACTGAAACGCTGAAAATGCCAGTAACCTATTTGCAATCAATCTGTTTGGCTTGTAAAAGTACGGATTTATTTTCATTGAGAAATCGGTTGTAGACGATGTGGTTCAATTGTATTCTCACAAACATCTTTAATAGATGAGTAACTTGGTGTATCACTTACCTTTTCCTTTCTTGTAGGTATCTGTCCATATGCGGGATTATCCACAACTTTACCCGTATCAATCTTCACCATCTCAGGTCGTCGGATTCAGATAATTAATACGTTAAAAAAAGAAGACACCAAGCAGCTCATTAGAGAAACTCGAGAAGAACGTTCAAGACCAGAATCACCAGCACCAGCAATCGTACTTCAAGTAGGTTCAAATCTATCCAAAAAACGCTGCATTGATAGTTTTGAAAGACAAAGGGGAAGATGGAGAATGCACTGAAGAAAAGTCTGCTCTTTGCAAGAACCCACAGACTGGCATGGAACTTCCAGAAGAAACTACATTTAAGAAAGTTAAACCGAAGAATTTTATGTGTTACATTCTTAAGGATATTCTGATAAATCATAGAATATGTGATTGTGTGTGTGTGGGGTGTGTGTGTGTGTGTGTGTGTGTGTGTGTGTGTGTGTGTGTGTTACTGTTGCAAAGTGATATATATATAGAAAGTATTTTATCTTGGGTATAATAAATGTTAAAGATACCAAGCTATTTTAAACCTGGTTTTACTCCATTTCCCAAGTAAGCAAACAGACAAGTAATATATTTGTAATTAATATATATATATATATATATATATATATATATATATATATATATATATATATATATATATATATATATATATATATATATATATATATATATATATATATATATATATATATATATATATTGATATATACATATTGATATATATATATATATATATATATATTGATGGGAATAAATTTTTAACTTGGGTATATTGTATATTAGGATAACCAAGCAATTTTATATGCTTGGTAATTTTAGCTCCTAATCCCAAGTGTGCAAACAATTAAGTTTGCGCCTGAAACAAAGTTCAAGTCTAAAGATGGTACAACACCAGGGCAGCTCATTGTAAAGGTGGTTAAAGCTTTGATCACTATTCTTAGTATTTTCCCATAATGTAAAGCACATCTCACTAGAAGATGTATACTGCAATGCATTATGGGTGGGGTCACTACCCAGACCGGTTTCGACCTTTTTTGAGGTCTCCTCAGTGAGTAGCTAGACCCTAAATACCAAGGTTTTAGTAATACAAAGCCTTATCAACTTTAATTATATAAGTTGCAACAAGGTGTATTAAGTTTAATAAAAATCTCTGGAGGAGATATTGATGGGAATAAATTTTTAACTTGGGTATATTGTATATTAGGATAACCAAGCAATTTTATATGCTTGGTAATTTTAGCTCCTAATCCCAAGTGTGCAAACAATTAAGTTTGCGCCTGAAACAAAGTTCAAGTCTAAAGATGGTACAACACCAGGGCAGCTCATTGTAAAGGTGGTTAAAGCTTTGATCACTATTCTTAGTATTTTCCCATAATGTAAAGCACATCTCACTAGAAGATGTATACTGCAATGCATTATGGGTGGGGTCACTACCCAGACCGGTTTCGACCTTTTTTGAGGTCTCCTCAGTGAGTAGCTAGACCCTAAATACCAAGGTTTTAGTAATACAAAGCCTTATCAACTTTAATTATATAAGTTGCAACAAGGTGTATTAAGTTTTAATAAAAATCTCTGGAGGAGATATTGATGGGAATAAATTTTTAACTTGGGTATATTGTATATTAGGATAACCAAGCAATTTTATATGCTTGGTAATTTTAGCTCCTAATCCCAAGTGTGCAAACAATTAAGTTTGCGCCTGAAACAAAGTTCAAGTCTAAAGATGGTACAACACCAGGGCAGCTCATTGTAAAGGTGGTTAAAGCTTTAACCACCTTTACAATGAGCTGCCCTGGTGTTGTACCATCTTTAGACTTGAACTTTGTTTCAGGCGCAAACTTAATTGTTTGCACACTTGGGATTAGGAGCTAAAATTACCAAGCATATAAAATTGCTTGGTTATCCTAATATACAATATACCCAAGTTAAAAATTTATTCCCATCAATATCTCCTCCAGAGATTTTTATTAAAACTTAATACACCTTGTTGCAACTTATATAATTAAAGTTGATAAGGCTTTGTATTACTAAAACCTTGGTATTTAGGGTCTAGCTACTCACTGAGGAGACCTCAAAAAAGGTCGAAACCGGTCTGGGTAGTGACCCCACCCATAATGCATTGCAGTATACATCTTCTAGTGAGATGTGCTTTACATTATGGGAAAATACTAAGAATAGTGATCAAAGCTTTAACCACCTTTACAATGAGCTGCCCTGGTGTTGTACCATCTTTAGACTTGAACTTTGTTTCAGGCGCAAACTTAATTGTTTGCACACTTGGGATTAGGAGCTAAAATTACCAAGCATATAAAATTGCTTGGTTATCCTAATATACAATATACCCAAGTTAAAAATTTATTCCCATCAATATCTCCTCCAGAGATTTTTATTAAAACTTAATACACCTTGTTGCAACTTATATAATTAAAGTTGATAAGGCTTTGTATTACTAAAACCTTGGTATTTAGGGTCTAGCTACTCACTGAGGAGACCTCAAAAAAGGTCGAAACCGGTCTGGGTAGTGACCCCACCCATAATGCATTGCAGTATACATCTTCTAGTGAGATGTGCTTTACATTATGGGAAAATACTAAGAATAGTGATCAAAGCTTTAACCACCTTTACAATGAGCTGCCCTGGTGTTGTACCATCTTTAGACTTGAACTTTGTTTCAGGCGCAAACTTAATTGTTTGCACACTTGGGATTAGGAGCTAAAATTACCAAGCATATAAAATTGCTTGGTTATCCTAATATACAATATACCCAAGTTAAAAATTTATTCCCATCAATATCTCCTCCAGAGATTTTTATTAAAACTTAATACACCTTGTTGCAACTTATATAATTAAAGTTGATAAGGCTTTGTATTACTAAAACCTTGGTATTTAGGGTCTAGCTACTCACTGAGGAGACCTCAAAAAAGGTCGAAACCGGTCTGGGTAGTGACCCCACCCATAATGCATTGCAGTATACATCTTCTAGTGAGATGTGCTTTACATTATGGGAAAATACTAAGAATAGTGATCAAAGCTTTAACCACCTTTACAATGAGCTGCCCTGGTGTTGTACCATCTTTAGACTTGAACTTTGTTTCAGGCGCAAACTTAATTGTTTGCACACTTGGGATTAGGAGCTAAAATTACCAAGCATATAAAATTGCTTGGTTATCCTAATATATATATATTGATATATATATATATATATATTGATATATATATATATTGATATATATATATATTGATATATATATATATATATATTGATATATATATATATATATATATATATATATTGATATATATATATATATATATTGATATATATATATATTGATATATATATATATATATATTGATATATATATATATATATATTGATATATATATATATATATATATATATATATTGATATATATATATATATATATTGATATATATATATATATATATATCAAAAATTGTCATGCCATTTAAAGGAAATAAATATGCAGTTGCTAGATACCCTATATTACTGCAGTAGTGTTCCGAATGAGTTAAGTTGTTTTTATTACAGACAGATAAAGAAAATTTAAAGGCTCATCAGAAAGAAATGAAAAGAATTAAGTGCCGCCGCAAGTTGAAGACAAAATTGGCAGAATATGGCATCAACTTGATGCCTTTTCTCTCAGAAGCAGAAAAGTGTATTGAAAACACCAAAGGGATTGAGAAGAGATGAAAAGAGTGCTTTATTGGAAAAAAATGCGATCCACCTACTTGCAAGAAAACCAGTAGCAAGGAACAGTCAAAGGACAAGCAAAAGCAGGAATAAGCTATTCTCCTTTCAGCCAGGGAGAAACAAAGCGATAATGCAAAATGAGTGTTCATCGTGCTTTTAAAGCAGTGAAAAATCTTATGTGAAAGAATTTTTCACAGACGAGTGTGCTTCAATATCTGAGAATTACCCATAGAAATTGTATTAACGGGAAAATGTTTCACATTTTCTTTTAATCGGTTTTTCTGTTGTAGCAAAAAATGTGATTGGGGTAGATTTGATTTAATGTTATTTGAAGGATTCTAATAAGATTATTTCACAGTCGCCAGTGCTACTGCAAATATACTAATAGGAAATATATTTAAAAATTGTATTTAAAAACTTAATTCATATTAAAGATTTATTCAGTTTTTTTTTTTTTTTGGGGGGGGGGTGTCTCCTTCCTGGATTGCCATGTTTATGGCAGAAAGAAAATAAGGCAGCACAAAAGGAATATTTTGCGCTTGTACTATACTGGATTAACTGAGGCAAACTGCATTGCCACCACTGCCATGTCAAAACTGCATTGTCATAACCTACAGTTTGATATTGAACCCTATAGAAGGTGCTATTGTCAGTAAGAAAATGTTCGATACTCCAGGACCGTGTTATGCTAGGTTTTCTAAGAAAAGTGAGTCTTGTGTTGGATGACAAAATGTTATGGGTACAATACTTTCTACAATTGAAAAAGAAATTAATATACTCTCACAGAAAAGCGAATCTCTTCTACCTATGTGAACCGCGAAACCAAGACAGAAACTCCCTTCCATCGAATTAAAAGAATTTACCAGTATTCTATCTAATAGATTCCCCATGATTCCATGATTCCCCAAATGTTATGTATGGAGTATAGCACTTTATGACAGCAAAATATGGACAATGGGAAGAGGACATATTAGAAAAGTGGTGGAATTTGTAATGTGGTGTTAGAGCTGAATGCAAAAGATAAAATGGACAGACAAGAAATCTAATAAAGAAGTGCTTAAGGAAGTAAATGAACGTAAAACACTGATAAAGACATTAGTAACAAGAAGAGACAGATTAATTGGATATATTTCGACATGAAAGTCTGATGAGAAGAATAATGGAAGGCAAAATCAAAGGAAAAAGAGAAAAAGGAACACCAAGGAAAATATACTTTGATCAAATAAAACAAAGCACTGGACTAAAAACATACTAGGAAATAAAGAGGAAAACAAACAGAAGAGAATAATGGAAGGAAATGCTGCTGATATATAAGTCAATATTGATGCAATATAAGAGATTCCCCATGGGGATTGCAACATGCAGGCATGGGCATGGTTAACCTTGGGTTCGAGAGCTAAGTATGACCTATTTCAAAGCAACTTTCTATCTGTCTCTTTTCTTGCTTAGTAACACAAAGAAGAGGTCTGTCTACCTTTCTCCCTGAAGCTAGTAGAGTATTCGAGGACTAGGGGTTTTATCTCCACTTTCGACTAAACCCCAATTCCTAGTTGGACAGCAGTGCTACTTGTATTAACTTCCTGTAGCATACATGCTATAATCCTGTGATGTGGAAGGCAAGAGGAAACCACCACATTATATTTCCAAGTAAAAGCAGCAATGCAAGTTAGAAATGAAGTCAAGACGTAAAATAGACATTCTGGACATTAGTGAGATGAGATAGGAGGGACAGGATGATTTCTGGAGTGGAGAATTTTGAATAATATATTCAGGACAAAAGAAGGGAGAGTTAGGCGTTGCAGTAATGCTTCAGAAAAATGTTGGAAATTTAATCGCTACAATAATTAACCACAGTGATAGAATCATGGCTATAAGTATTCAAAATGAACCAATAAACCTTAATATTATAATGATCCACATGCCAACATCACAACATAGTGATGAAGAAATAGAAGAAATTTATGAACAAATAGAAGTAATTTGGAAGAGCTTTAAATCCATAGAAAATGCAATAAAATAGGAGATTGGGAAATTATGGTGGGAGAAGAGGGCGATGATAATATTTCAGTAAAATTTGGTCTTGAACTAGGAATGAAAGATTAAAGCAATTAATAGATGTCTGTACACAAAAACAGTTAGTTGTAGCAAACACACTATTTCTAGTTCCAAAAAGAAGAAGATACACCTGGAAAGCGCCTGAGTGATTCAATTAGATATCAAATAAGTTATATGTTCATCAAGAAAAGACACAGAAACTAAATAAAAAATTGAAAAAGCTATCCAGGTGCCAACATCAGTAATGACCATAAACTTGTCTTAATGAAAACAGAATTGAAATAGAGGAAACAAATCCAGAGGCAAACCAATGAAATGGAACCTTGTAAAGTTAAAGAGTAAACAAGTAAAGAGAAGATACCAAGAGGCAACTGATCACAACATTCCAGAAAACATAGCAAAACAATATTGAAAACTAATGTAATATGTTAAAGAGTCTATTAGAAATTCATCAAATCAATTATTGAAACACATAAAAAAAGAAAAATAAGAAAATATTGGATAACAGATGAAATACTGGCCTTATCAATGAAAGAAGAAAATATAAAAATGCTGTTGAAGAAGAAGATGTGGCCAAATACAAATATCTTAAAAATCAAATTGCAAGAAAATATAGACAAGCCAAAAACGAATACCTGGAAGAAGAGTATAATAACATAGATGAATTATTTAAAAAATAAAACAAAGAGAGATACTATAAAGAAATTAACAAAGTGACTTTCATATTTAATCAGGATAGCAAAAACAATGTCATCAAGGACAAAAATAGAAAATTACTCATATAAAAATTGTTTTATAAAGAAAATCGGCAAGTACTCATAATTGTCTAACTAATATAGGCCTTGAGGAATAGAAAATAATTTATCAGATTTATAAAAATCAAAATGGACTGATTAAAATCAGTAATAAGGAGAAAATGATAAATATAAGAAGTGGAATAAGACAAGGATGTATGCTTTCACCACTTTTATTTAATTTATATATTGAAAATGCCATTCAGGAAACTAAAGATGAAATAAATAACGGCATAAAGATAAATGGTGACCACTCATCTGTATGAGATTTGCTGATGACATAACCCTTCTAGCAGAAAACAGAAGAGTGTTAAACGCAATGCTAGAATTGCGAAAATAATTACCTAGAAAAATATAAAATGAAACTCCATACAGATAAGACTAAAATCCTTGTTACAGGCAAACCCCTATCAATATAGACTATATAGACATCAGCAGGAAACAAATAAAACAAGTAAAAAGCTTTAAATACTTAGGAATCCTAATAACAGAAGATGGCAGAACAAGAGGAGACAGAATATCAAGAATAAGCAATGCAAAAAAATCCCAATTCTCTAAGGTGAAAAGCATTTTAATGGGAAACCTCAACCTACAATTGAAAAAATAATTAATAAAAAACATTGATATGGAGCATTGCACTGTATGGAAGTGAAACCTGGATTCTAGGCATTGAAGACGTAAGAAGATTGGAGGCTTTCGAAATGGGGTGCTGGCGCCACATGAACTAAATAAAATGGACAGGAAAAAATCAAAAGAACAAGTCCTGAGAGATAAACGAAACAAGAACTCTAATAAAATCGATCAAAATTTGAAGGTATAGGTGGTTTGGACATATACTTTGACATGATGGACTTGTGAAAAGAATAACTGAAGGCAAAATAGAAGGGGAAAAGAAGAAGAGGCAGAACAAGGGAAAGCTTTGTTGGACAAGTCTCAGAAAGCAAGGGCCTGAACAGTTACCAGAAGATGAAGAAGAAAGCCAATGATGGAGCAGATTGGAGGAAATTGCTGCTGAGCTACCAGTCCCAAGACTGTTGCAACTGATGATGATGATCGATGATATCTAAAAAGAGGAGAAGGCTCACTTCATTCCCAAAAGCCTGATCTTCTTGGTTGAGCGATGAACGATTTCTTCATATATTTATTTTACGGAGTTAATAGTAATAAAGTACGAATAAAATGCGCTTTTCATGCAATGAGTTTTTATTCTCTTTTATTTTCATTCGTCTTCCACGCAGCATTTTTTGAATATGCATTAAATGTTTTGAATTTTGAGAATAAATATAAATATCGTTCATCGAGTGGTGCTGTTATACCCTCATATTTTGGACACATGAGATATTTCATCTTATCATTGTATAACAGAGCGAAAACACAATAAGAAACATTATAACATGCTTGTCTCTAAGGTATCAAAATACTACTTTGTAGATAAATCAAATATTTCAAACTAAAAGAAAACAAATAGTTATTTATATAATATTTCAACAAGGGATCACTCACTAGTTAGTATAAATAATAGTGGAAGTGTAAACATTTAACATTTTGTTAGAGCAATAAGTACTGGAAGTTACAGAATGATTTGCAAATTGTAAGAGGATGTGAGTCCAAACGTCAGGAAGCAGTAACGCGAGGTGAGTGGTTTGCCCCGGACATTCGCGTGCCGATAGCGCACGAAAAACGTAGCAGAGAAAGCTGGACGCTGTAACGTCGACCTACGAAAGCGCAAAATGGACATCGCGGAGTGCGAGAATCGACGGGAACCAAGGCGAAATATAAGGGTCGGGTACCCCCCACACACACACCCACACGCAAGGTTTTTTTGTTCCTGGTTTCCTGGTGTTCTTGATCTCGCAGTGTCGTGAGCGGGCGAAGGGTAGCAGCGCCTCCCGGAGAGTTTTGATAGAGGCATCACCGGAACTAGAAGGTCGTATCTCCGCGGAAAGAGTATGCCCGGCAGCCCACAGAAAGCCACATGGCAACCGATGGATATTTCGATTAAGGAGAGACAGATTCCTGAGGACCTCTTAATGTGATGCAGTTCAAGATATATAAGTAGACTTTATAGTATTTGTTAACTATGAATGAAAGGGCGCTGTGAATCTAAGGAAGGAACATTAACAATATTATATAGAACTGAACTGTAGTGATCCTGAGAAAATTACCATATATTTACTGTCTCCTACTGTGATCGAATTATGTTATATGTTTAAAGAGGTTATGGTAAAGTTCAGAGTAAAGAATTGCTATTAGTGACAAGATTGTTAAAGATATAGATGCTATTTTGAGTGGTTTGATTGAAACTGAATTAGAAAAGAATTATTGAGATTGTTATGCATAATTAGGTGTTTTAATGTTGATAAGATTTATACTAAAAACTTAACAATAGTCAGTCTGAGTATCCTTCTGATATCGGAATGTATTAATGTTAACCTGACTGTCGGGAACTTTCTTAGATTGAGATTTAAGTTTACATATACTGTATGTATATAATTACAGTATCTAATAAACCTTGCTTTTGAATATACAGTTAAGTCTATCTGTGATTTTGGAATCCGATGCACCGCTTATAAAAACTAACACGAACCTAGGCGGGAAATTAGAAGGAAGAGATTTTGCCACATCTGCAAAGGTCAGGGTATCACTTAAATACTATCTAGAGATCGCCTCTTGATTGATATTATTATTTAATCTGAAAGTGGCGCAGCGAAAAATTTTTTCATTCAGGTGAGTGATTTTTTAAAATAGTTAGCCATAAAAAATGTATAGATCGAAAATTTTGTAAATCTGAGACATTTATTTTTAAGATAACGCACTAATCGAATTTGGGTATAAAAAATGACGCACTAATCGAAAAGGCACTAATTAGGGGCGCATTAATCGAGGGATTGCTGTATAGGAAAAAAATAGCCTAAATGTGTGTGGGGAGGGGTTGAAATTAGAATGAGTAATACTTAAATTACAAATTATTTTAGATATTTAGTATTTTGACGGTTAGGGTGTCATTGCTGAACTGGGGGAGGGGGAAGAAGAAGTATATAGCATCAGAATGAATAGGTTTTCTCTTACAGAAACGATTAGATATTGTTATGATTTCTTTATTATGCAGATACATAGGTAAATTATCATGTGACTCCTCCACTGCGAGAAGACACGGTGTTTTAATACACGATATATTATTCACTATCCACACACTTTTATTTTAGGGATAATAAACAATTAAAAAAAATCAGCTGACGCCTTTTTTGTTCCCATATATAGGGAGTAGACGAGGCCGTTCTTAAGCCCTATCTATTTTTGGATACTGAGTGGGCAGTTCAATCTCCACTGATAGCCAATCAGAGATAGCTAGCCCAAGGCAATCACTAATTAATCGGTGAATTAGTGATTAAATGGAGAAGGTGGCTACTAAGTGTCGCCATCTGGTGGTCCCTAACCCTAACACAATATATTCAATGTCTGAAAATAGTGTGAGTTCAACTGCCGATTTTCTCGTGTTTAATGGGACGAAAAACCCCAGTTTCTGTGATGACAAACCCGCTAGCCTGTGCCAGAGATCGACTAACTCTGATCAAGAAAAGGCTTAGAAAAAGTTCCTCTAGTTGCCGACTAGATTCAAACACCTTTCATTGTGTGGTCAAGTGCTGTAGAATGCAAACGCCACTTGTACTGAGCTAGACAGGCTCTCTAGGATAATAAACAAAGGCCACGATTTTAACTGTAGAATATTATTCCCAATTATTTTTTCTTATTTTTTAATTATTAAGAAGTCAGCAGATTGTATGAGTAAGTATAATGATATTTGTATTGTGTAGAAGATCTGAACTGCGAATAAGAATCCCATTTTTGTCAATTCCTTTATTTTTTCTATCTTCAAAGGTTAATACCTGGGCTGGGTTAACACGATAAGCAGCTGATGCATCGTATCAGGGCGCCTTCTTCAATGAGCACTGAAGTGAGTAAAAAAAATAAAATAAAAACATGCTTTAATATTTATTGCAATAAATGCTGCGATTTTCAATAACATTTAGCAAAAAAACTTCAAGTTTTTTTTTTTTTGCTATGTGTTGTACAGCGCAGGCAAAAACACTAAACTTGCTTGGCGCTCGTCGGGGGCATCATCTTACAGGGGGAGCCTTACCTTACCGACTTTCTTTTTTACATGCAGAGTGCATTCGTTTCTTAAGACGTGAGGCATGCACGTTTATCCAACTTAACCTCTATTACGAATCGACATTTGGGCATTTTTTGTGGAACAAACTTTATGCACTGTTTGTAAATAAATCATCGAACTGTTGATTTCTAAACACACAGTGAATGTGCAGTTAAGTCACAATGAGGTAAGTAGATTCAAAATTTAACCTAAGCTAATTTCTTTATAAAGAAATTTATAAAGAACATTAAAAATTTTCTTACATATGATTGATTTACTTGGAATGGTCAATGAGAAGGATGAATAGTAGTCAGTTGTCATTGTATGTTTACTAGGTGTTACTCAAAATTGTTTCAGGTGTTTATTGACTCCTAGACATTTATTGATTCCTTGGATAGCCACATCGACCCCCAGGGGTAGATATTGATCACATTGCCGACCCCTAATTTAGAGGAACAAAAGGTCGGAACCGTATTAATAAAACGATTCTCAGAAATTCAAAAAAAGACGAAAAGCTAACTTAAGCATGGCAAGGATAAGAAAGCAAGCATTCGATTCCCTCCTGCACTCCTGGATCCAAAAATCACTACAAATATTTGGAACTAGCAAAAACATATATTCGTTTCTGGCTATGAAATCATGAAAAAGAACTTAAATAATCAATAATAAATGATTCAGAGAGATTAGCATTAAACGTACAATTTTCCAAAGTGATTCGTTGTCATCATTGCTCTTCAACATTTCTTTGATTCCTTTGTCTATGCATTTGAAGAAAGCAAAACTTGGATATGAAATTCCTAAATATAATATTAAAATTTCCCATCTGTTGTATATGAATGACATAAAGTTATATGGAAAATCGGTCCAGCAAATAGACTCTACTGAAAAAGTACGTATTTTCAGTGAAGAATCAAAATGGAATTTCGTTTAGATAAATGCCAATTTTAACTATTAAATGAGAAAAAATTAATGACACTAGCAATTTTTATTTTGATGAAGAGAAATATATAAAAGTAATTTCAGCTGAAGAACACTGTAAATATCTAGGAATATTAAAAGCCAGTGAAATTCTCCACTCAAAAGTAAAACAACAGGCTGCAGAATGCACCAAAGAGTCAGAAATATTCTGAAAATAAAACTAAATGGATTAAACACAATTAGAGCAAAGAATTCTTGGGTATACCAGTGATCCAATACACAGCTGACATAATAGGTTGGACAAAAGAAAACTTCGACAAATTAAACAGCAAAACTAGAAAATTAATGATTATGAATCATGCATTACATCGACGAAGTGATGTTGGCCGGTTGTACCTACCAAGGAGAATAAGTTGACGGGATCTGCTGCAAGTTAGACAGACTGTGGAAGAAGAAGAAATTAGTTTAAAAAGTTACATCGACAATAGCCCTGAACAATGCTTCAAGCAATTACACAAGAAGGCCTTCTAATAGCAACATGACACCAATCTCATTAGAAAAAGGATCAGCAAAATAACCAATATGTGCAGTTGAAAAAATAAACCCTTGCATGGCCAATTTCTTCGAGATACCAAGGAAAATATTGACGTGATTAACAAGATGTGGCAATGTCTACAATATGGATATTTTAAAAAGAAACAGAAGGATATATTCTAGAAACTTAAGAACAGGCATTACAAACTAATACAATTAAAGCAAAAATTTTGAACATCAATAATAACAGCAAATGCAGATTATGCGATCAGAAAGATGAGACTATAGAACATCTAATCAGTGCCTGCAGCAAGATAGCTCAAACTATCTTGCTGCAGGCACTGATTAGAATAGTGTCCGAATAGTAAACAAGCAGCGGTTAAATGCATGAATAACACCATTAAGCTTGAGCTGCAAAAAAAGAAACAACTGTGGAGGGAATTTAAAGAAAGGGGTGACCTGCAGGCACATGAACGGTATAAAGTGCAGGCCAGAAGGGTACCGAGTGTGGTGAAAACAGCAAAAGCCGATTATGAAAGGAAACTAGCTATGCAAGCAAAAGAGAATCCCAAAGAGTTCTTTCAATATGCTGCAAGCAAGAAAAAACTGTACATGGCAAAATGATTTTAAGGAATGACGATGGTAAGGAGGTCACTGAACTAGTCGATATACTGGAGTTACTGAGCGCGCACTTTGCAAAAGTATATCATCCAGGTGGTGACATTGAAAAAATGAACGAACCATAGTTTATACCGGAATTGTGATGAATGAAGTGGAGGTGAATAGTCTATTACAGAACCTTAATGTGAATACATCTGTGGGATTTCATGGTATAACGGCACGGGTTTGCGTGAAGCGGCTAAGGAATTATCAGTTCCCTTGACCATGTTGTTTAATTTGAGTCTGGGGTTTGGTTTAGTTCCGAAGGCATGGAAAGAGGGGAAAATAGTTTCACTGCATAAAGGAGGATCCAAGACTATGGTGGCAAATTACCGACCGATCAGCATATCAGGAGTCGTTGTCAAAGTCTTGGAGAAAGTAGTCAAGGGAAAAATACAGGAATGGATTGAGGAAAATGAGATACTGTACATGGGACATCATGGCTTTGTGAAGGGTAGATCATGCCTCAGTAACTTGCTCAAGTTTTATAACGAGGTGACGGCAGAACTGGATAAGGGAAATGGGTTTACAGTGATACTGCTGGACCTGGCAAAAACGTTTGACAGGATACCACATGGAATTCTAATCCTTAAACTACAACATATGGGAATGGATATAGGGTTGGTGAGATGGATAGGTGGGTGGTTGATGGAGAGATATCAAAGAGTAGTTTATTCAGGAGTAGAGTCCAAAAGACGGCCTATTACTAGTGGTGTGCAACAGGGTTCTGTTCTTGAACCACTGCTGTTTAATCTGTTCATTAACGATATAGGGAAGTATCTAAGTGGAACGGTTCATTTGTTAGCTGATGATGCAAAGTTGGGTAGGGCGATAGTGAATGCAGAAGATGTCAAAGTCTTGCAGGATGATTTGGATAGATTGGAGTTCTGGGCAAAAGAGAATGGATGTTAATTTAATGTGACAAAATGAAAGGTTATGCATTTTGGGGTGAAAAGATTAGCAGCAGTATACCACATGGGCGGAACTGTACTCCGAGAGATTGATGAGGCCAGGGACTTGGGAGTGTTGGTGGATAGGGAGATGAAGTTTATGGGGCACATTGCAAAAGTAGCTAAATCAGCTCATCAACTCACTTGGCTGTTGAAAAATACCTTGCCAAGCAGAGACAAGCAAGTTATTGTACCTCTGTACCAAGCCCTGATAAGACCTCATCTCGACTACTGTGCCCAGATTTGGTCACCTCGGTTCCTTCTTGATGGGGAGGAGGTGGAGAGGATCCAGAGGCGAGTGACTAAGATGATAGCAGGTCTATGGAATGAACCATATGAGAACAGGTTGAAGATTTGTGGGTTGCAGAAACTAGTTGATAGGCGGAAAAGGGGAGATATGATTGAGACATTCAAATTGCCATCATCTTAGTGACTAAGATGATAGCAATTTGAATGATAGTCACTAACACCCCTGCTGACCACACTCTTGCCCAGCTTCTATAGGATTAATTCAGAGGATATTTTTGAAATCAGGACTGGTGGTGGGAGAACTAGGGGACACCTATGGAAGCTGGGCAAGAGTGTGGTCAGCAGGGGTGTTAAAGCTGGGTTCTTTACTTTTAGAGTGGTAAATGAGTGGAATAAGCTTCCAGAGTCTGTTGTGGGTGCTATGACAGTGAGCGAGTTCAAGGAAAGGTATGATAGATACTGTGAGAATGTCGAATAGTTGTGTGGACATGATTTTTAGGGCCTCCCTCGATGAGTCTAAGGACTCCCTGGAGTAGCCAGAAATAATAATAATAATAATAATAATAATGTAACTCAGAACTAGTACTTGAGATCAATCGCAATTTCTTATCAGCTTCTCATTGTGCCCCAACTCAATTTTCATGCTTGCATAACCAAGACACTGTGATAAACTTTTACAGAGCATGGCTAAAACTTCTTCCATGTTTACGAAATTTTAATGAAGGCTTCACTTGAAGGTAAATTAGTCAGTCTTATACAAAGGTAAATGGTTTTTCCTTATGGAAAATCCTGGATTTTCATCCCAAAACAGTCAAAATGGCCATGTCTGCACAGACAGTTATCGGAAGCAATTGATTATGCAGACGTAATTGAAGAAAATATTTATTATAGATTTTTTCTTCCTCATTACAGATGCTCCACAATATAACTATGTTTATTTACTTGTCGACTGCACAGAAATTGTTTGTCTATTTAAATATGCATATGGTTTATTCACCCCCCCCCACGCCGAATGGTACTGTTTTTGTGGAAACAGCCTATACATTTCTTAGCATTAGTTTTTGGATGTACCAATTTGTCAACTGTTTGCCGAGCAGAAAAGCCTGCAACATGTCTTGCTAACACAACGTCTCTTTTAAACTCCGTCATTTCCCTTCTAGAAATTATTTCACTTGAACGCACTGACTTGGAAGCATCATATTCCTCCAATTATTACCGGTTACAAACAAGCCATTAGGAAAAAGAAAACCAGGACGTCCTCTTAAACGATTCAACGATGACTTCTAAGGCCGGAACAGGCCATGCTAGGCCAAAATCCTTGATATGCATGATGATGATGATGATGACAAACATGGGACTCATTACCTGACACGATGCATCTTTACCCATGAGGGTTTACCTTCAACTCTTTCCAACCAACGTATAAGCTCTTATCTGGTCATATATCAGAGATATGCTTAATGGAGTACTAAAAATAAGTGATCAGATCTTATTATTACTGTTGTTAAGAGAGACCTCCAGGGATTCAAAAATTCATCAATGGAGGCCACATACCACACACCAGCTATCATACTTGTTCTTGAATTCATTCGCACTGCTTGCACTCAAAAAATCCAATTGCAATCCATTCCAATCACGCACCACCCTATGAGAAAACATTCTAGCACTCACCCCTTCTTAGCGGCATTCATTCTCAGCTTCCAAGGTTGTCCTTTTCCCACCCTCCATAAAATAAAAAATTCCATGAACTGAAATCCTGTATGACCTTCCATACGTTTGTACGTCTCAATCATATCGTCCCCTCTTTCTCCTGTTTGTTGGTGTCATCTGCAGTCTACAAATCTCAATCTTCATAATCAGTGTTTCACAAACCTGATATCATTTCAACATTCTCCTTTGCATTCTCTCCACTGTATCAGAATGGAAAGTAGGAAACCAGACCTGCGCACATGTCCAAGTGAGGTCTTCTCAAGGCTTTGTAAAGAAGCAAAATGACATCCTTATATTTACATGTTAAAGTTCGTTTCAGCATTGCTATTATCTTTTGAGTTGTATTTGTAATCTCTGCTACATGGACCCTGAACTTCAACTCCCTATATATACTAACATTCCAAGATCCATAGCCTCTTTAATTTCTTCTAGCTTAATACCACCAATATATTACGATATTGGGTATCAAATCAGAACAAAGTGCATGATTTCACATTTAATGACATTGAACTGACATTCATTTTCCCATTCCCACAATTCCAGCCTATTCAAATCATTCTGCAAGTACTGCATATCAGTAACATTCCAAATTACTCTATCCATCTTTGCATCATTAGCAAATAGCTATATATAGCCAGTCAAATCCTTCCCAGTATCATTAACATACACATTGAATAACAGTGGACCAATCCTTTTTCCCCGTGGTACACCACTAGTTACCTTAAATCTTGGGGACCCACATCCCCCGTAAACCACTTCTTCATGTCTGTCAGTTAGCCATCCTCTTATCCACGCTAATATTTTATAATCCGAACTCATATTCTTCAATTTATGCAACAGTCTTCCATGCTGTACTCTGTCAAAAGCCTTAGCAAAATGCAAATGTGTCATGTTGGATCAATTCCTCTTGTCTAGTTCAATGATAACATTATTATAGAATGTGAGAAAGTTGATAAAACATGACCTTTTCTTAGTAAACCCATGTTGCTCATTGCAAAGTAGAGATTTACTGGCATCCCATTTCTAAATGTCAGGCCTGAACAATTTTCAAAAATCTTCATCACCACTACTCCTGACATACTGATTGGTCGATAGTTGGATATATCCGTCTTTGTGAAAAGAATGTATGGCAATCCTATCAGCAATAGGATTGCCATACATTCTTTTCACTCCTGGGGAAACTTCCCTGTTCTGAGACTGAAATTATATAGACTGGTCAAAGGAATATCCAGTTCAGCTGAACACTCTTTTAGCACACATGCAGATATCCCAACTGTCCCTATTGCTGAATTGTTATTCAGCTTGTGCAACATTTCTAATACCACTTCTTCATACACTTGAGTTTCTTCATCCAGTGAAGAGGTAGCAGTGAAGATCTAAATCTCTTCACTACTTAAATGATTCTGAAATCATTTAAATAGTGATTACTTACAGATTAAGGTGTTAAATCTGTAAGTATTAAGGTGTTTCAGCAAAATACAGTAGATAATATGGACAGATAAGTCTCTAATTTTAGGACATCTCTATTTATTCTGAATTCAGTTGATATCGGATTATGGAATAAACAATAAGAAAGCTGGAAGAGGATCACTCTTAGAATAATCAGTCGGTGAGTTTCCTCCTTTATCTACAACATTAATGTCCCAGTTGGGTAGCTTAGACTGGTTGATAAAATTTGTCGTAAAAATCTTGTGGAAAACAAGCAATCTTATCAATGATGTTATTATTGAAACAGACCGAGTTTTATTGGCAGTGAAACAAGAGTATAAACGAGTAAGAAACAGGAAGTGACTAACGTATGTGTTTGAGATAATCTGAACAGTTCTACTGAGAAGAAAATTTTATGCTAAAGTATGGAAAAATCAACTTGAAACAACTTTCAGATGTGAACTGTACACACAAATATTCAAACATTGGAAATGAAGTAACGAAGTTAGAAAACGTAAACGAAACCCGTAAAGGCTGAGCTGGAAACTCCCAAGAAAGTGGTGACTGACTCCCACAGTCAGGCTTGTAATTATAATTTCTGCCAATATAGAAAAACAATTCATTTTGGACACAGATGGCAGCCGAAGTAGTCCAAGAAAAGAACAAAAAAAGAGCATGTGAACATTATTTATTATGTAAAGATTGTCTATTTTATGGGTCTTGTATGGGGATGGCTCATGCATAGACACTACGGAACTGCAGCACCCCCAATTTTTCTCGCTATATAAATATATTTATTAATTTATTTATATTTGCTTGTAATATTTAATTTTATCATCAAGAATCCTATACAATTCTCTTATTTTGTATAAAAAATGATAAAAATCCATCTTGTAGCACTTAGAAGGGCGAAGGACGCTAGCAGCACTGTGTTTACCACAGTGTTATATTGCTAGTATTTGCTACGCGCGCTAGTATGCACGTCATAGTGAGATGCGAGCTATTAGCGTAATGCAGCACTGTCTGTCGCTCAGTTCCACTGTTGTTTCTATGCAGTTTGCGCCAGTAGTAGAGTGTTTGTAGTGCTTACTCCGTCTCTTTAAATGTTTGGACATTACAGTTAAAGACATAACATTTGTTACAGTTTTTTAATTTAGAACATTATTGGGGTTATGATAATAGATTTTATTTTTAAGTAATTTTGAATTATACTAAAACTGTATAATTTTATTGATAAACAATATTTTTTCATGAAACAAAACAAGAAGAATATATTTTATTTTTAATAATATACCAATTATAATTCTATAATTGGTATATTATAATAATAAAATTATACCAAACTGTATAATTTTATTGATAATAAACAATATTGTTTCATGTTTAATTTTTTTTAATTTTTTACCATAATTATGATATTTTATCCAATCATGTATACACTGTACTTACAGTGTGTGTGCATATTTCGAAAGTTGCAGCACCTCCTCAATTTCAAGCCACGAGCCGCCACTGGTCTTGTACAACACAGAAGACTACATAAAGGTTTTCTGACCGAGAAAGGTTTATGTTTTATGCTGTTGTTTTTTTCCAACCAATTCCAAAATTACTTAATGGAAATTGGCCCTGTTTCCCAAAATAATCTCATGGCTGATCAAAACCTAATGTAGAATAACTCCCACAAGTGCATACAATTAAACCCTAATCATGCATTTAATGGATGTACTTGTGTGCATTCAGCATGATTGCCTTCATTCTGATATTGAAATAGCTAACTGACATCTTATTATCGTGTACATTCCTAACATTTCCTTCCCGAAAAAATATTGGAGGTTCAATGGATTTTTTACAACACTAAGAAAGGATTATAAAGAATTTAATACTTCCTATATTTCATCCTAATCACTAGGACATCTACGGGGATTACAAAAATAACTAATGTAACATAACACAAATATCATACAATACTAAGCCCAACCACGTGGGTGAGACTAAAATCCTATCTAGGTGGAGCGCCCTCTAAGGGCGGTTGTAGGTGGCCTGGAATATAAAATAGGATCTCTGGTGATGAGTGCTTACCAAATTTTCAGAAGCTTAATGCAACCGTATTTATTAAGATTTGGTTGATTTCTAAGAGCTGCTGCTGCTTGAATTTGCTGTGATAGAGCATGGTGGTTTTCTTCCATGATACTCTGTGGGTGGTGTCCAAGACATGGTCAGCCAAGCCTGAATGACCATAGTTGTGTTTACAGATGTAAGACTTGTGTTCCTCTAGGCGGATGGATGTTGATCTGCCTGTCTGTCCAAAGTACACCAGCTTACAGGAACAGGGTACTTTGTAAACTCCAGGCAGAGAGAGAGGAGGGAGCTGATCTTTTGTACAACGGATAAAGATAGTAGGTTTGTGGTGGGGTTTATATGCTGTGTGTAGATTGTACTTTTTTAGAATCTTGGCTATTTTTTCGGATGTGCCACGGATGTAGAGTATGGTGATGGCATTTTTAAATTCTTGTTGACGAGAAGGACCGGGAATGGGAGAGGAACTAATTTTTTTTTTTGATACTGTGATCGCTGTAGCCATTGGAGAGGAAAGTGTTGTGTATGAAAAGAAACTGGCTCTGCTGGCTAAAGACAACCCAGAAGAATTCTACTGATATGCTGCAAGTAAAAAAGAGAATGAATATGGAAGAATAACTCTTCTAAATCCAGATGGCATAAGGGTTACTGATGCAGAAGAGGTTGTTCAGTTAATCAGTGCCCATTTCGTTAAAAGTTATCAACCTGGTGAACTCAACATTGAGCTCACTGTTACCTCTTCACTAGATGAAGAAACACAGGTGTATGAGGACGAGGTATTAGAGCTGTTGCATAAATTGAATAAGAATTCAGCAATAGGGACTTATCGAATATTTGCACGTGTGCTAAAAGAGTATTCAGCTGAACTGGCCTTTCCTTTAACCAGGCTGTTTACTATAAGTCTCAGAACAGGGAAGATTCTGCAAGGATGGACAGAATGTATGGTAATTCCATTGCACAAGGATAGTGTAAAGACCGATGTAACCAACTATCGACCAATTAATATCTCAGGAGGGTTGGTGAAGATTTTGGAAAAATTGGTTATCGCTCGCATTCAGAAATGGGTTCACAGTGAATCTTTACTTTGCAATGAGCAACATGGGTTTACTAAGTGAATGTCATGTTTTTGCAACCTGCTCACATTCTGTAACAATGTTACCATTGAACTAGACAAAGAGATTTGATACATCACGAAACTTTTGGATTTTGCTAAGGCTTTTGACAGAATACACCATGGCAGACTGATCAGTAAATTTGAGATAATGGGTTTGGGTTATAGAATATTAGCATGGATAAGAAGATGGCTGACTGACAGATACCAAAAAGTGGTATACGAGGGAAGTGAGTCTGCAAGATTTAAGGTAACCAGTGGGATATTACAAGGATCATTGCTTGGTCCACTGTTTTCACTCTGTACATTAATGGTATTGGGAAGGATTTGACATGCGAGATACAGCTATTTTCTCATGATGCAAAAATAGGTAGGGTAATCAGAAATGCTTCTGTATGCAGTCTTTGCAGGATGAGTTGAATAGGCTGGAATTGTGAGCATAGGAAAATGGATGTCAGTTCAATGTCAGTAAATATAAAGGCATTTACTTTGAAGTGTTAATAGACAGGAAGCTGAAGTTCGGGGGTCATGTAGCAAAGATTTGCAAATACAACTCAAAGGTAATTGCAATGTTGAAACGAACGTTCACATATAAAGTTATGGATGTTATTCTGCCTCTTTACAAGGCCTTGATAAGAGCTCACTTGGACTCTTGTGCGCAGGTCTGGTTTCCTTGTTTCTGTTGTGATTCTGATATACTGGAGAAAGTACAACGTCGAGTGTTAAAAATAATATCAGGATTGTGGAATAATGTGTGCGTGCGTGCGTGCGTGCCTGGCCTCCCTCGATGAGTTCTCTGACTCCCTGGGAGTCTCTTAAAAATACTACTAATAATAATATATTCACCACAGTATTCAGAAAATAATAATAGAGTCAGATGTTTCAGATATACCTTTGCCATGAAGGGTTTCCTTAAATTATCAGTATTAAATTAATAGTATTACTTGGGCTTATTTTCTAATATGTATTTATTAGAAATATTAATACTATTAAATTTCTAATAAATATTAATAGTATGGACTTATTTTCTAATTGTAACTGGACCTGTATAATTAGTTATATGCCTTAATATTCAAATAAACCAGTTTATTGTAAAGCATTGCCTGTTTAAAGTAATTACTAAACTGGAAGGAACAGAAGTACATGATCAGTGTCCCTTTCAGGAGGATAAGAAATGTGATGTTATCTGATAACATATCTATTAGTTAGACCTCATTACAGTAATAAATCTGAAACTACCCTTTTAATGTTAAAAGAATTTAACATTTTATCTTTTTTAGAACTAAAACAGGATGTGGCATTTAATCAAATTCAGTGAAAAACGTTTTTTGACAATATAAGGATTAATGATCTGAAAGCAATTTTTAAATATAGGCTTGCAAGAAATGAAATCAAATTCTTTCTTGTTACCTGTTTTATTTCGGTAACTGTGGCACTCTTATGGTAGTTGCACATTAGACTGAAGTTTCCAATCCAATTATTTTAGTTAAAGCATTATTAGGAAAATATAACGGTTAAGATATGGAATTTGCTATGGAAAAGAATGGTATAATAAGAGAGAATATTTCAGATTCAGAAATGAAACTTGTACCTCGATTTCACTAAATTCTTTATGGGAATTGCACACACCCAAAAATAGGTCGTGAACGTATTGCAGATTCAGAAACAAGGATTGTTAAAATAAGGTGAAGAATTTCCTTATCGAGATCAAATATGAAACATTTTAAGTCACTTTCAAGCATTCCTGCAGGGTGGTGTCATGGATATTGTAAAATCTTGCACGATCTGTAATTCGATAACTTATCATGCTCAGTTTTACCAGTGTCTTAAGTCATGAAAATTCATAAGATGTAATATAAAATTGATATCAATTGTACATGTGATAATAGTTTATGATATGTATGGTTTGATATTGCTTGTAAAACAATTGTGCTCAGCAAAAAAAGAAAAAGAATCGTTCTTTGTTAAATAATGAGTCAAAAAAAATGGTTGCCTGACTGGATTAATGAAGAACAAAAAGAAAATCATGAACGAAAAAGGCGCAGAGACTTCCGAAGGTTAGTCAGAAGAACAAAGACTTCGGAAAAGGAGAGGGAAAGTGACGTCCACACTCCTAAGAGTAAGTGCATAACATGCGACAGTGAAATACAAAGAAAATATATATATATTTAAGCGACCCCATTAGTAAGAAGGGAGTTCCCAGTTTCTCACCGCATACTCTTCCCTGCCACCACCGCACCTGGGGCGGTAGCCAAAAGAGAGGCCTCGCCGATGTAGTCCCGCATATATCCTATCGTACTCATCCATCCATCCTTTGACGGGTTGACCCCCCTCCCAATGAGGAGGCTTACGACTAGTTATTGCAGTCGAGTCATCACTTCTTACTGCATCCGCTAATGACAGTATTTCTGGCTGTAATCCGTGTGTGCTCACGCGGCCGGTTTGCCTGCTTTCTGGAGGAAAACCGCAGATAAACTGAGGAGAAAAACTGTGCTGTCCACGCCCAAAACCGGCTAAGTTGAATGTCTGAGAAAGCTCCATAAGCTCCTCGAACTTAGGACACTCCTTTCCCAGGCATATAGTTGCAAAGCGCAAAGCCACTAGACTAACAACTCCTCAGGAATAAACCCGATTGAAGGCTTCCAGTCGTCAACTACCGAGAAAAACGAGAAAGGGAATATCACTCGTAGTTTGCATTGAACTACCATAAAGGATGACGTTCGTTGCCACGACTTCCTGGAGAATAGGAGCAACGTTATAATCAAGACAGAAGAAGGGACATCCTAACAGAACTCTCACTGAGTATGAAAAACTGTTTGTGAAGGAAGATCTGCAAGTAACCGGGATAAGTTAGTACTCTTGTGGCAATTAGCTGTGAGAGAGAGAGAATGTGTAATGAGCCATTATTTTAGTAGTGCAGAATATGTCAGAAGGTTAGCCTCAAACTGTCTGGAGCGTTCATCGATTTACATTAGTGCAAGGTTTATGTCGTATAAAAGCTTAAAATCAAGATTTAGAAAAGCTAGGAAAGTGTAGCTATATCTATTTGATGTTTGGACTGTACATGCATTTCTCAGTTATAATAAATGACTAGTAAACAACACGCTGATCTGATACTTGTCAATGCACTATCTCCAAAAAATAACAGCCTGTGTGCTAGTAGTAAGTTGTCACGACTGACCTACTGCTGCAATGAGATAAAGAGAAAACTCCGGGTATGGTTACGAGTCCCTGCATTATTGTTAATCTGCATTCCAATCCCTTACTCTCGGAAGCGCAGGCTGGCTGGAGCAGTCGGGAAAAAAAATATGCAGAATGTAAAGCAGTTGTGTCAAATTCAATTGAATCACGAGCCATTTGCCATAAAAGTATATCTCAAGTGGGCCGCAAAAAATTTTCGACTAAAAAACTGCACTAATTAGAATCAAAGGGGAGTGAAGAATGAGTATAAATAAATTGGAAATTAATAATGAAACTTTTATTTATTCCAAGTCATTAAAAGACATAAAATAATAGTGTAATGATTTTGACAACTCAAAAAATATAGAGAATATTTTATTATATTAATATTTACAACATATAGCATTTAGACCAAATTAAATCGAAATTTAATTTTACTTGAACAAATTAAATATTTATCCAGTCTAAAAAAGTATAAAATCTCATTAATAACAATCACAAAAATTTACATTCTCCTATTAGTTCGAATTTTCTGTGTTTGTTTTGAAATAAAATACTTCTATTTTGGGGGGGGGGGGTGGAGGAGGGCTATATTTTGGGGAATTTTATGGCAGAAAGATTGGCGTCTGTTAGGCTTGATCTGTAGGCTGTTTCATCACCTTTCATACATGAGAATAATTGTCGGCATAAAGAGGTGCTTCCAAAATAACTTAGAATATTCTCTGGTAACTTTTTTATTTCCGGATATATTTGATCTAAATAACTGTATATTTTTGGAAAGCTACTTTATATTTCTCTTTTAGAATGGAATCATTTCGGAAATCAATAAATTCCATTTGAATACAAATAGGAGCTTTTTCGAAATGATAGGAAAATAACCTGTAAAAAGCGAAAAAAACTTCTTCTTGCACCTTAAAATCTTTAAATTGCCTAATCAAATTCTTCTTTAATGAAAATCTTGCAGTGAGTAGCGTTCCGAAGGAGTGGAAACAAGGCAAAATAGTACCACCCCCAGAAGAATTTTTCTAAGACAGAAGTCTCCAACTCCTTGTGGTCAAGGTGTTGGAGAGATTGATAAGAAATGGAATACAGAATTGGGTTGATGGACATGGCATTCTTTATGATGGTAAGCATGGATTTGTAACGGATATGTCCTGTTTCCATAATTTCCTTGCATTTTCTTATAAGGTGAAGAGTGCGTTAGATAAGGAAGAATCATATAAAGTGATATTCTTAGACTTTGCAAAGGCGTGTGATAGATTATCACATAATAAGGTTGGTGTACAAGCTGCAGAGGATGGGAATAGACAGTATATTGGTTCAGATCAGAGATTGGCTCATTCCAGCAGGTTGTGTATGATGGAACAGTTCTCAAAAATGAAGGGTAACCAGTGGTGTGCCCCAGGTTCTGTTCTTGGGCCCCTCCTGTTTAATTTGTTTGTAAACGATATATCATGTGGATTGACTGGGGATCTTCAGCTATTTGCTGATGATGCAAAGTTCGAAGAAATTATAAGTAGCACTGCTGATGCTGAATCCCTTATCGATGGCGCCGTACTGCAGGAAGTGGATGAGATTAGATTTGGGAGTGATGGTTGAGAGTAGACTGAAGTTTAGAGGGCATATTGCTACTCTTGCAAAGGTAGCACATTGTAGTGCTGCTCTGATAAGAAGTACTCTAACATGCAAGGATAAGGAAGTGGTTGTATCACTGTATAAGGCACTGGTCAGACCACACTTGGACTATTATGCTCAGATCTGGTCACCTTATATTCAATGTGATGTGGAGACATTGGAGAGAATCCACAGACAAGTGACTAAGAAAATATCAGAAGTTTCGAATGCTGGCTATGGAGAGAGTTTGAAGAGAAGTGGATTGCAGAGTTTGGTAAATAGGAGAAAGAGAGGTGATATGATAGACACGTTTATGTTAGTGAGAGGATTTTATCAGATTAATCCAGAGGAGATTATAAAAAGAGTAGAAGGTGAGAGGGGAAGAACCAGAGGTCATTCCTGGGAGTTATGCAAAAGTGTGGTGAAGAAGGGTGTGAGGAGTTGATTTTTTATATAAAAAATTTTCAGTCAATGAAATGCATTGCCAGAATGTGTTGATAATGCAAATAGTGTTAACACTTTCATTGCGAAGCTGAAAATTGGAATTTCGTGTGGTGGCCAAATTTTTTTTCATTTAGTTAGCGATGTCCACGCGATAACGCGTGATCGGCCGTTTGGTGAGAGCTCGCATCTCGCGTATCGTTCATTGCCAAGCTGAAAATTGGAATTTCGTGTGGTGACCAATTTTTTTTTATTTTTTTATTTAGTTAGCGACGTCAACGCAATAACGCGTGATCGGCCGTCTGGTGAAAACTCACATCGCGCAATATCGCGTGATTGGCAATGAACATGTTAAAGACTAAGATTCTGTATGATAAATATGTTCTCAGTTGAATGAACCTCCTACGATGAGTCTGTGCACTACATGGAGGTTTAACAATAATGTAGCTTAGTTATGTGTATTGTTAATGTATTGTGTTTTGTTCATACCTCCCATGATGAGTCTATTCCATTGGCCTTGTCGATTTGTTTAGTATGTTCTGTTCAAGGGCATGCACTTCTATTTCTCTTTTTCCTCTACTTTGTATTCTGTTTATCTTTTAGATGTTTCATTTTTTATTGTTTCAATGTTCTGGAATTGGGATATTGCAGTCATGGAAGTGTTCTTGTAGTCTTGCGCATAAAGATCTGAAAGTAGAACCTGTGTAGTTGATGTCACCTGCATTGTGATCGTTGTGATGGCAGCTACACTGGTTCTACTATCAGATCTTTATGGGCAAGACTACAAAAACACTTCCGTGAATGTAATATCCCAATTCCAGAACATTTAAACTATAAAACATCCAGAAATGTGTTAGCAGAGCTAATCTCAGGTGGTATTGTCACATAAACAGAATGGGAGAGGAAAGATTAGCAAAAACAATTGTTCTCTGCAAGGTTGGCATGGAAAAAACACAGAGGAAGCTCAAGATATAAGTGGATTGATATGGTAAAAAGTGTCTTAGAAGATAGAAATATAAGATCTGACAATGTTGGTGTCTTGACAGGTAACAGAGTGATTTTGTGGAAAATTGTAGATAGGAAGTTAGCAATGAAGTAAATTTTTCATCTAGTACTATTATATCCTGTACATCCCTTAAAGGTACATATCAGTAATTTGATGATGATGAAGATGGTGATTAAGCAAGAAAAAACGCAACTCCAAAAAGAAAAACAGAATACAAAACACAGAAAAACAGAAATAGTAGCCCACACCCTTGAACAGAAATATACCTCACAAATCAACAAGGCCATAATAATAGAAATACACGAAAACGTATTTTGCCATAAAATGTGACCAAAACTGAAGAAACGTCCACAGACCCTAAATAATCTCAGAGAGAGTTGGAAGATCCATAATATAAACATTAGGTCACGACTCTGACCAATAGGAGACAACACAGATTCACCAAAGATAGAAACACCAAGCCAGGACAACATAGCCTCAACTTCCCTGACAAGCTTCTTAGACGATGCAGGGTCGAAACGGTTCCCACCCCTAATGTTATCCCATTATATCTTTTTCCTTCCCTAAAAATTTCCATTTTTCACCACAACCCAAAGTATTCTCTGCCACCTTCAATAATCAAAAATCCGGGTTCTTCAAAAAGTTCGCATACCTCTTGCCTCACCAATAATTCTCCAACATCTCTCTATCCCCATATTTCCAACTCCCTGTCCTTTCAATCATACTTCCTTTGTTTAACAGCAGATGAATGTATATCACCATATGCTGGGATGCTGCTGACTAAGAATACAGCCAGCTACATCCTGCAAAGGTATATCCGAATTATTCCTCCTATGTATTATTCACATATTTGTCTATACAGAACATCAGTAATGCCCGAAAATGTTTGTAAAAAGCCAATGACATCATAAAACTTGGCACGCCTAAACAAAAATAGGCTAAGTAGCCATAAAAATAACAAATAGTATAGTCCCACGCTCTTCATAAAAGCTAACTCTAGCTTCGATATAGGTGAAATAATCTGCCTCAATCAATTAATACTCATAATCATAGACTGCAAATTATTGTAATATATATGACAATACGGTGTATAATAATAAATGATGACACTAATATGAAAAAAATTATGCGTATTTATTGTCAAAGAAAAAATATTAAAAAGAAATTAAGGTACACTAAACTGTGTACGGAATTTCGTACAGAGCAGAAAATGTAAAATAAAATAAAAATAAATCAGCTAACACCTTTTCTTCCCTTATAGGGAGTAGGCGAGGCCTTTATACCCTATCTAGCTTTTGGAGACTGAGTGGGCAGTTCAATCTCAACCGGTAGCCAATCAGAGATTGCTAGCCCATGTCTATCACTAATTATAGAAGCCACTGATGAAGTGGCTGGCAAGCAAGTGCTGCCATCTCTTGGTATCTAACCCTAACAAGATATGTTACCGTCTGAAATAATGTCGGTAATACGGTCGATTTTCTTGAGTTTACGGGATAATAAAACCGAGTTTTCGGGAGGAAAAACCCGCTTGCCCACGCAAGAGATCGACTAACTTGGGAATCGGTCGAAGAAACGCTTAGAATAAGTTCCTCCAGTTGGTGACTAGACTTGAACTTAAGTCCGACTTCGAGCCACTTTTTATGATGTCATTGGCTTTTTACTCAAATTTTCGGGTATTACTAATGTTCTATATAGATATATACATGAATATTACATGAAAACATCAGCTAACACCTATGTTGTTCCCGTATAGGGAGTAGGTGGGGCTGTTTACCCTATCTAACTTTTGGAGACTGAGTGAGCAGTTCAATCTCCATTGGTAGCCAATCAGAGAGATAGTTGGCCTAGGGCTATCCTGATTCATCAGTACGCAGTGAAGAAGGCAGCAAGCTAGTGCCGCCATCTCGTGATCTCTAACCCTAACACATTATTTTTTTTTACGTCTGAAAATAGTGTGGGTTCTACGGTTGATTTTCTTCAGTTTCCGGGAGAAAAAACCCTCTAGGCCGTGCCAGAGATCAACTAACTCGGGAACCGGCCAAAAAAGGCTTGGAAAATTTTCATCTAGTCGGCGACCAGGTTTGAACTACCAAATCCTTTCTTGGTGCGGTCAAGCACTGTAGAGTGTGAACGCCACTTCTACTGAGTTACACAGGCTATGAATAATACATAGGAGGAATACTTCGGACATACCTTTGCAGGATGTAGCTGGCTGTGTTCTTAGTCAGCAGCATCCTGGCATATGGTGATATACATTCATCTGCTGTTAAACAAAGGAAGTATGATTGAAAGGAAGGGGGTTGGAAATATGGGGGTAGAGAGATATTGGAGAATTATTGGTGAGGCAAGAGGTACCAAGCGCAGAGGACTCAAGCGCCACTTCCACTGAGCTAGAAAATGTAATATCTCTTAATTGTATATATGTAAATACTCTGTATAATAATAATAAAAAATATTATTATTATTATTATTATTTAATAATAATAATAATATTATTATTATTATTATTATTATTATTATTATTATTCCTGACACCTCCAAGGAGTCCGAAGACTCATCGCGGGAGGACACTTACAACTGTCTCAACCACTACTACGAATCATCTCCATCAACGCCATCTACCGCCCACCTCCACAACTAGTATGTTTTGTCTGTAAATTGCGTGTGTTCTGAAGGGCCGATTTGTCTGTATGCGGGATGAAAAACCCGAGTTTCCTGGAGAAAAAAACCCTGCTACCTCCGTATGAGATCGGCTAACTCACCTTCGATTGAAATCGACCAGATAAAGAATCCTCCCGTCGTGACGAGAATCGAACTTAGGCCTATTCCAATTGAAAGGGCAATGTACCGTCGTTCTTCCAATTGCGGTACGGAGGCACATTTCCATTACCCTCCAAGGGTATTAATCACCGCATCTCACTGTCGATTAACTCTATATTACCGATTAAAAAATAGAATTGCGAAAAAGTGAAATGAACATTCTGCATTCCTCTTGCATGTTAACAGAAAATAAACTGATAATGTAAATTGTAAATCAAAGTCAAATGTAAATTGAAATTTTAAAAAATATATAAAATTAGCATTCCATACTGATAACAAAAAATAAATAAATAAACTGTAAATATTATTTGTGAATTAAAATGAACTGCAGTCTGAAATATAAATGTAAATGACAAAATGCAAAAAAAAGAATTATGTATATATAAAGATGAAATACGAATTCAAACAGCAGAAATTAAGTTCCTCAGAAAAACAGCTGGATATACCAAGTGGGACCACAAAACAAATGAAGAAATCTTACAATCCCTAAAAATCCAACCAATTAATTACTACATAAGACAGTATAAACAAAAATGGCTAGAACATTTAAATCGAATGGACAACAGCAGACTACCAAAAATATTATACAGATACAAAATAAGTGGAAAAAGAAGAATCGGAAGACCAAGAAAGAGATGGCATGAGACCGGAACAGGCCACATGGCCTATATTCCATGTTAGGAAGAAGAAGATGTATATATTTATATAAAATTATTCCACAACCAGTATCGTTAATATGAAAAATATCTCTGTCTTAACACATTAAATTAAACATTGTAAATATACCTCCAAAGAGAAAAATAAATTTATGGCCACCCTGTATTTTATTATTATACATATCCAGCTAGTCCAAATACTCATTAAGGGATAGTGTCCAAATACTCATCAAGGAATAGAATCGAACGGTTGGGTCCCTTCCAACTACTAACCGTGCTCAAACTTGCTTAACCTTTTTATGTGGGAGCCATTAGTAGCAGAGGCTCTAACAATCGACCGACCTTTGCTATGTAAAGAAAAATGTAAGATGCGTTGTTAGGGTTTTTATTAATGCACATTTAAACAAAATATTCACTACTAATATGCTACGGAATATTTGTAGTGAACAAAAACGGGATAGTAATACTTCAATTGTATATTTGTAAATATTCTGTATTTTTTGAAAAGAATAATAAACCTCATCAAAAAATCATTATTATTACTATTATGATTATTATTAATACCATTCATAAGAAATTCACCATCTGGTACCTTGAATAACGAATGTTCATGTCTTCAAGTTTCATTTTTTAATTGAGTGTATAGTTCATCTGTTGACGTTGTCAACCCGGTTTTTTTTAAACTTTGGTGCATATTTTTCTTTTCAGTATGACACACATATTTATCCTGTACCAAAAAATAAATAATAATTTCCTATTTGAAATCCATTGCAGACTCTTGTAGTCCGAACCAATGCAGAGATAACAGTATCACGAGTTATAACGTAGTTAATGACACATATTTTATGATTTATTCTCATTGTATTTTATTTCCTTAGTATATGCGAGGGTGGTCTGAAAAGTTCTCAGCAATACAGCTAACAATAAAAAAGTTCTCAGCTAACAATAAAAAAAAAATTATAATTTCAAAATTAGTTTTATTTTTGAACATAATCTCCCTTAAGAAAAATACATTTATTCCAGCGATGCTACAGTGCCATTATCCCGTCTCTGTAGTTGTTCTTCGTAAGATCTGCAAATTAGCCTTCTACAGCTGCTATCACCTCTTGACTCGAAGAAGAAGCTGACCAGCGAGGAAGAGTTTCAGTTTTGGGAAGAGATAGAAGTCAGGGAGCCTAATCTGGGGAATAGGGTGGATATGCTAACAATTCATAGTGTCCTTTGCCAAAACACCTTTGTGGGTTGGTGCATTGTCCAATGAATGATGATTTTTTCTTCTTCAAATTGGGTCTTTTCTCATTAATTTTTTCGTCCAACCTGGTTAAAAGATCGGAATAATATTCCCCAGTTATTATTTTACTCTTTTCAAGATAATTAATAAACAAAACTCCTTTAGCATTCTAAAACACCGATGCCATGACCTTTCCTGCTGATGGAACCAAATTTGTCTTCTTTGGCGTTTAACAACCAGCTTCTGTCCGCTGTTTTGACTGCTGTCTGGATTCTGGTGTGTAATGGTGGATCTCATCCATGTAATAAATCGATGCACGAAATCAGTTTTATTCTTGTTAAAATGCTCCAAGCACTGTTCAGAGATTTTCATGCGAGTGCGTTTTTGATCTGCGGTGAGGAAGTGTGGCACCCATCTTGCACAAAGCTTTTTCATTTGCAATTCTTCATGCAAAATATATCCTACACGTTCTTTTGAAATGCCTATAGTCTCAGCAATTTCATGCACTTGGACTCACCGGTGATTCAATATCATATCGTGCACTTGATCAATGATGTGTGGTGTCGTTACACATTTTGGACGTCCTTCACGTGTATCATCTTCAATGGGCTGCCGAGTTTAAACGTGGCCGTATGGCCACGTTTAAACTCGGCAGCCCATTTCTTAATTGTTCGGAAATGCAGGAGAAAAGTGGCCATCAACGTTTATGAATTTCGTTTGGAAATAAACCTTCTTTAACAAAGGATTTCATAATGCACGATACTCAATTTTATCCGTTTCAAGGAATATAGACAACACGTTTGCTTCAGGCAGCTGTATAAAACAAACGAATTGATAGAAACTTGCAATTTAGCACGGATACTTAGGACAGATGTACCAACTTAGAAAAAAACATCTTGCCTATAGTGTTGCCATTTATGTTCGAGGCCTAGAACTTTTCAGACCATTCTCGTTTTTATTTGTTTTTCCTCTCCTTCCGTAATTTATTTTGAATTTGTGCAAATCATTAGTTTGGAACATGACATTCATAATGAAAATTAATCAAAAAAAAAATCAGCTAACGCCTTTTATTCCTGTACAGGGGAGTAGGCGAGGCCATTTAGCCCCATCTAACTTAATCTGGTGACCATAAATACTCATACAGTTTGTTTATAAATTGATTCCATACTCGAGAGGTCAAGTAACCCATAAGTACATCAGAGCTGTATTTGAAATGCAGTTGAGGACAGAAGATAATTGATGAGGTATTTTTTTTATCCTCCTCTTCTTATTCCTCTTCTTTTGAAGAGCTGCGTGTTGTAGTTTGGGAGTACTTCATGAAGAAGGCTGATCCAAAGAAAAGAAGTGTATTAAAAAAAAGAGGAGGAGAGAGCAGCATTCTAAGCATGGATGGATTTCGAATTTCTCTATATTTAATAATTAGTTGAATCTAAAATAGCATTTGAACAAAAGAGAATATCTAGTTTTTGGATGCTGAGGAGGCATGCTGATGTCATATGTTGCAAAAATACTGGAAGGAAACGTTAGTGCAAGCAGAGAGATTTCATCTAGATTGATGATTTGTGTATTTCTGAGAGTAAGGGTAACTGAGCTGAGAGAAATTTTGCAAGAGAAAATGCAAGACTCTGTTTTGGTGGCATTGAACATGACATCTCATCCCATTGAAGAATAGTATGTATGTATGTCAAAGTTAAGGCACTAGTTGCAGATGATCTTGCAGCCCAGGATTTCAGAGTACTGCATAGTTTGCCAAATGAGTAGAATGAATGCAGGGTACTGTCATCTCAGAAGTTATGAATAGGATTAGTAGTGATTCTCTCTTATGTCAGGTTAGGCATGTTGAGAAAACAACTGAATTCACTTTCTTTTAAAATGAAACTATATTACTACGCAACCCAAAAATTAAACGAAACTGGACAGAAATTTAAGAAACCAAATTGGTTACTGACACAGGCTTTGAGATTTGGAACATGAATATGCAAAGTTTAAATGTAAAATTCAAAGAAACATTAAAAGCGGTTACTAGCAAAAATTTAGGTTTAGATTCAGATATCAAACTGAAGAGTGGTTACAAATCAGGGTTGTTATATATTCATTTGAAATTGCGCGCATAATACGAAAACAACCAGAGCTTGTGTCTCCTTCTTGAAAAAACAAAATTGAAAATTCTATTAAAAGCTGGTGGATATGGATGTTTATTAAAGTATCAGAAAAATATTGTTATCATAGGAATATATGCTGCAACAGAGGATGCACCATTAGAGGCAAAAAATGAGTACTGTTATGAACAGTTGATTGAATTGATGAAAACTTTTAATGTGGAAAAGAATTGTATTTTTGAATACTTCTCTCAATAACAAGAATAACCAATACACAAAATCGAGCACAGTTCCATATATTGGCAGTCTATTGATTGAATTAGTAGCTCTTTTCAAACACCAAAATTCAGAGTAACTTTTATACCACTTCAAACTGTTCAGAGCATCCTGAGGTCACCTTTGACAACCCCCTTTTCTATAAATACTAAGAGGTATATAGAATTATTAGGTAATCCAAAATTACATTGGACAGACATGCCATGGGTTTGAAAGGAGAAATATGTTGCTGATGTCAACCATGAAAGAAATAATATATCTGGTTTGACCAACCACACTTATTATACCAACCATACAGTTGATTGGAATGTTTTAACCATGCCTTTTCTAGAATAAATATTTTTGCAGATTTCTGAGGCAATCCATTGCGATGATCTATTCACGTGGATCACTAAAATTAGTGTGTTAATAATTATATCGGATGGTGGATTACTGATTATGAAGAGAAATTGAGAAATTGTAGACTGCAGACACTAGCAAACAGGAGAAAGACGGATGATATGATTGTGATTTACAAACTTCTGAAAAGTTCATACAGGATTTCAGTTGATGGATTTTTTTATTTTCTGGAGGGTAGGGAAAGAATGAAATGGCCTCATTGGAAGCTAAGAATGAATGCCACTAAGAAGGGAGTGAGAGCTAGATTTTTCCTTTATAGGATAGTGCGTGACTGGAATGGATTGCCATTGGATGTTGTGCATGCAAACAGTGTGAATGAATTCTAGAACAAGTATGATAGATGGTGCGTGTAGTATGTGGCTTCACTCGATCAGTCCTTGACTCCCAGGAGGTCTATTTTAATAATAATAATATTATTATTATTTTATCCACATAATTGATACACTGTAAAAACAAGATATCATATAAACAAAAATTTGACTGGTGATACAGAACAATTCAGATTCTACCCAAGAATCTAAGAATAGTCCATCAGGTGGCGTCATAAAATATGGACTGTTCCAAGTAATTCTGTTTTTTGTAGGTCATTTGGAGTCACTTCACTGTTGGTTAATTGCTGTTAATAGTTCGATAGCTTCTTTGAAGTACACCGATAACTATTGTTTGATTTTGGTGTGTTGAAGCCACAGTCTGCCATCTTCGATTGCCAGATCTCGATATTTAGTAATTTTTTTTCCAGTTCTTTGTTGTTAATGTTGTTATCACTGGGTACTGCGATATCAATAATCCAAACTTGGCGATGATTGTGATGTCAGTTCTGTTGTGTTCCAAATTACGATCAGATTGTATTCTAAAGACACAGAGAATTTTTGCTGTTTCGTTTTCCAATACAGTCTCAATTTTATGTTGCCACCAGTTATACGAAGCAGGGAAGCCATATTTTTTGCATACATGCCAATGAACTATTTTGGTCACTTGATCATGGCGCTATGTATAGTCAGTTTGAGCTATTTTGCTGCAGGCACTGATTAGATGTTCAACAGTCTCATCTTTCTTATCGCATAATCTGCATTTGCTGTTATTATTCATGTGCAAAAAAGTCTGCTTTGATTGCATTAGTTTTAATGCCTGTTCTTCAGCTGCTAGAATAAATGCTTCTCTTTTCTTTTTAATGTAGCAGTGTTGTAGCCATTGCCATGTCTTGTTCATGTCAATTTTGTCCTCAGTATCTCGAAGAAATTGCCCACACAAGGGTTTATTTTTCCAGAGCACATATCGGTTATTTTGTTTTTCCTTTTTGTGATCGGATTTGTTTCCTGTTGCTTTTAGAAAGTCTTCTTGTGTAATTGCTTGAAGCATTGGCTCAGAGCTATTGTCGATTTAATTTCTTAAACTAATTTCTTCTTCTTCCACAGTTTGCCTCACTTGCAGCAGACCCCGGCCGCCTATTCTCCTGAGTAGGTACAACCGGTCAACATCACTTCGTGTATGTACTGCATGATGCATAGTCATTAGTTTTCTAGTTATGCGGTCCAGTTTGTCCAGGTCTTCTTTTGTTCCAATCTATTATGCCAGCTGTGTATCGGATCACTGGTATAGCCCAAGAATTCATTGCTCTAATTGTGTTTAATCCATTTAGTTTTGTTTTCAGAATATTTCTAACTCTTTTGATATATTCTGATGCTGCATGTTGTTTAATTTTCGAGTGGAGAATATCATTGGCTTCTAATATTCCTAGGTATTTATGGTGTTCGTCAGCTGAAATTGCTTTTATGTATTTCTCTTGATCAAAATTAAAACTGCTTGTGTCATTAATTTTTCCTTGTTTAATAGATAAAATTGTGCATTTATCTAAACCAAATTCCATTTTGACTGAAAATACGAACTGTGTTCAATAAACAATCTATTTGCTGGGCAGATTTTACATACAACTTCTCTCATCCATATACAACAGATGGGAAATTTTAATATTACATTTAGGAATTTCATAACCAAGTTTCGTTTTGTTCAGAATCATAGATAAAGGTATCAAAGAAATGTTGAAGGGCAATGGTGACAAGGAATCACCTTGGAAAATTCCACGTTAATGCTGTTATCTCCAAATCGTTTATTATTCATCATTAATGTTGTTTTTCATGATTTCATAGAAGCAGCCAGAAACGAACATATGTTTTTCCTAATTCCAAAACTATTTGTAGTGATTTTAGGATCCAGAAGTGTGGGAGGGAATCGAATGCTTTTTTGTAGTCTATCCATGCCATGTTTAAGTTAATTTTTCTTCTTTTTGAGTTTCTGAGAATCATTTTATTAATGATTCTCAGAAACTCAAAAAGAAGAAAAATCTCTAGAAAAATCTAGAAGAACCAAAGAAAGATCTTTGGTTCCTCTAGATTTTTGAAAATTGCCTTTTTGTACAATTGGATAAATCTGATTATCTGATAAGTAATAGTATATGGAATTTGCTATGATTGCAGTGAACAGCTTAAGCATAGTTGGTAGGCATGTTATTTGACGATAGTTACTTGGGTCTACAACCTTATTCTTATCTTCTTTCATGAAGAGAAAAGTGCATCCAGATGTCATCCAGTCTTCCACTGAGCCTGTCTGCAACAAATAATTAAATTGTTCCGCCATTCGGTCATGTAGACTGATTAGATGTTTTAAACAAAATCCATGTAGTTCGTCTTTGCAGGTGCACTCCATTTTTTTAATTTTCTAGCTTGAGAACTGACCATTTCTTTAGTGATAATGATATTTTGCATTTGTTTTTGTTTCATTTCTAATTCTATGTCCTTAGTCCATGAAGCACCTTCATTGCGTTCAATAGGATTATCCCAGATTGACTTCCAAAATTTGAGTGTTTCTTCTTTTCCTGGTGAACGATGATTTGCATTTGTATTTCTCTGCGGAGACTGAAAGAACTGACGCTGATTCTGTCGAAATTGCATATTTTGTATGCATTGGTTTATTATTGCTTCATATCTTTTAATTTTCTGTACAGTCGCTGTAATTCTTTGTTTTAGCTCTTCTGTAACTTCAGCAATTGTTTTGTTTTCCAAATTATATGTGTTAATCAGTTTGTTTCTGATGTTATTATTTTTCAGCCATGCTTCTTTAAAATTCTTTAAGTTACTTAGCTCAGCCCGAAATTTGTTGTCCTTTCATTCTAACTTTATTTTGCATGGTGCAGATTGTTTCATTCTCGGCTTTTACTCTTTCTCTTTGCAACTAAGCTTCACTGAAATGATATAGGTTGTGCTGTATAGGAGCTGATTTGTTTCCTTTATACTGCTGGTTGTGATGGTTTCAATTACAGCTTTTCCGTCTTAAAGGAGCTGTTTTAGCTTAGATTGTTGTAAAGCTTTTAATGGTGGTAGTCTTATACGATCATTTATGGAGTTCATATGTTCCGATATCCCTGATTTCATTATACACTACAGTTCTGTCAAGACATTCGCAGGTATGTCGTCAGCTTGATGTTTACTGAGTTGAATTTGAAAGTTTGATATAGCAACCTCCTGGTGATTTGCTGTTACTGGAGTTGTTGGTTTATTATGTAACTCTTGCAGCTCAAGTTCAGTAAATATTTTGTTATGGAAAATGAAATTTATTTGGCCAATAAGTCTTTGTTCTGTTATTGCAGATTCTGGAAATTTATGTTTCCAAATTAAATGCACACACTTTTAAAACCTCGTATTTCTGGTGCTGATCTCTAAAAACATTTCATAACTTCTGTTTTATTCTATAGTCCATTTTTTACGTTTGGTTTCTTTCAGGCGCTTTTCAGCTTTCAGGGCAGGCCCTGATTGCCCAGCAAGAAAAACTGGGTCCTATAGCCCACTTGTCGCCTGATGCCCAGGATCCCCAACACCTGATGCAGTCCTGGATAACCCAGGCGTCGACTGATCTGGTATGGATCTTTCTTCCTTTTCACCATTAAGATGGGTGATGGAATACTGTTAGTCTGACTCCTCAGTTGAGACCTGTCTGACAAGCGTGGCCCTATTGGCAGCTGTGCTACTGCCAGAATAGCTCTCAATATCACCGAAGCATGCAAACCCCACCGCCACGACAAGGCCGTGTTCCTTCAGGGGTTATTATTATTATTATTATTATTATTATTATTATTATTATTATTATTATTATTATTATTATTATTATTATTATTACTGCTTGACCAAAGCATTTGATACACTTGAACATAACATACTACTCACCAAACTATACTATATAGGTATAAGAGGAACACTGCATATATGGTTCAGGAACTACCTGTCAAACCGAACATAAGTGACAAAAAAAGGTACATGTCACAGTCGGGGTATACAAATAAAACAGTGTTTCTCAAGACACCATATTATCACCCATTATATTCAACATATATATTAACGATGTTCATAACTTGGCCACACGAAGTCAAATATTTCACTACGCAGATGACACCACACTACTAGCAATCCACACAGACATCAAGATGCCTCTCTCCAAAGCACAACAAGACCTAAATGAAATCACAACATACTCCTACCAAAACGCAATTCTAATCAACGGCACCAAAACACAGATGTTGATAATACACAACAACCCAAGAATCATGAGCCCAGCACAACTATCGATACATTGTCTCCCCAACCGCTGCATTCTTTCCCTTTGAATGCCATCTCCTATCGGAGGTCGGTGACTACCTTGGTACATTTTAAGCGATCCTCAGCCACTCTAAACAGTCCCTCAGAGCTCATGCCAGTCCACCGTCTGATGTCTGCCAGCCAAGATTTTCTTCGTCTTCCTTGTCCTCTTCTTCTTTTATCTTCTCCTTTATAAGCAATTGAAGTAGTTTATATTTTTCATTAGGAAGTAGGTGACCAAGATATGCAGTTTTCCTTCTTTTTATGGTATCTAAAAGTTCACGTGATTTCCCCATTTGTTCCAGTACTTCCTGACTGGACGTTTTTGCTGTCCATGGGATTTTTAACATTCGTCTATATAACCACATCTCAAAGGCTTGAAGTTTTTTTATTGATGTTGTTTTCAATGTCCAAGTTTCTTCACCGTACAGCAGTACAGACCATATATTGCATTTAACCATGCGTACTCTAAGCCAGTGCTTCCCAAACTGTGGGCCGTGGCTCCCATGGGAGCCGTAGGTTTTGTTGAGGGAGGCCGTGAAATAATGAAAACAAATTGAAAATGTTTTAAGACTAAGTCGATTTTTTTATCTTAAAAGAAACGTATTTAATTTTTATTCTTTATTATTTCTTTTTTGTTATTTTTTATATTCTAATGGAAAAAATCACACATTGGTGCGGGTTCACAAATTTTTCTTCCTGCGTATTTCGGCGCTTAATGAATATTAGTAAATATATACTTATTCATATAAGTTTCATTTCAAAGCAGAAATCTAAGAATTGCAGTTTCAAATATTTCACCTGATATTGACTTTTTGTGTAGCAGTATTGAAACACATCCATCATATTAAATTGTTATTAAACTTCTTTTATGTTTTTAATTCTTACTTTGTTTATTACTAATCGTTTTTCTTTTCATGTGCTTGTACTGCAAATGTACAATAAATCTATCTATATAAAAATATGAGATAATATGCAATGTCAAATGTGTATGTAAGATGCTAAAAATGTAATATTTGCATTTGATTTTTGCAATATTCGCTGTGTATGTTTTGTATTGAATGTAAATACAATAAATATTATAATAATATATGTCTATATTACGATTTTTTTTCGAGGGGGCCGTGAAATATTTTAATTTTTCCAAAGGGGCCTTTACATCCAGAAGTTTGGGAAGCACTGCTCTAAGCTCTTAATTTAAGTTGTGGTTACAGTGTTGATTTCATCAGGAGAAAAATTTTTCTTGCCATTTCAATTCTAACTTTTATTTCCATTTCTGGATTGCATTCTTCATTTAACCAGCATCACAGATATTTAAACTCTGTCACTCTTTCTATTCGTTTCCCATTTAAAGAAAGTGATGAATTAAGAATTGGGTTCTTGCTTGTGACCATGAATTTAGTTTTGGTGATATTTATTTTTAATCTCATTTTTTCACTCTCTTCATTCACTATTTCCAGAAGATTTTGAAGATCCTGAATATTGTCAGCCAGGAGAGCTGTGTCTTCAGCATATCCGGTGTTACTGATTATTTCACCATTTACATTAATCCCTTCCTCTCTTCGTTTTGAGATTTTTTGAAATATTGCTTCTGGCAGCATACATCGTTGATTTACTCCTCGTTTGATGTTAATGGGTCTGTAATAATGTCATCAACTTGAACAGATGCCATTTGGTACCAATATAAGTTTTTAATGATCCTGATGTCTTTACCATCTAATCCAATTCTCTTTAATAGTGCAATCATTTTAGTATGTTGGACTTTATCAAATGCTTTCTAAAAGTCAATGACGTAAATGAGTACTTCCTTGTTTTGATCAATATATTTTTGGAATAAGATTTCAGAGCAGAAAAGAGCCTCTGTTGTTCCCAAACCGTTTCTAAAGCCGAACTGGGTATCACTGATGGCGTCTTCACATTTTCGGTATATTCGTTTTTGAATTATTTTCAGGAACATTTTGAGAACATGATTAATTAAGCTGATCATTCTATAGTCATTACAAGTTTTCGCATTTGTTTTTTTAGGTTGCATGATGAAGGTCGACTGTAACTAGTCTTGTGGGAATATGCTTGTATCATAGAACTTATTAAATAGCTTTACTAATATAGCAATGTTGTCACCTTCTAATAACTTTACTATTTCTGCTGGTATTCTATCAGGGCCTAATGTTTTACCATTTTTAGCTGATGAACTCAGCTAAAAAACTCAGCGCACATTCTACCTCTGATCTTAGACTACATGGACCGTTCATCTGTTCATAAGTATTTTCTGGGTTCTGTCTGTTATCAGAAAAGGGTTCTTCTACATATTTCACCCAGTCTTGAATTTTCTCATCTTTTTTTCGGATATTATTTCTCCCTTTTTATTTCGAAGGACACATAGTTGTTTATTTCCTAAACATACCTGAGGTCTCTTTCAGCGCTTTGTGTAGATTAAAACTGTCATGCTTTTCTTGTAGAATTTGAATTTCTGTATATTTTTCATTCATCCAGATTTCATTTGCTTCTTTGAACTTGCCTTTAATAATATTTTGAACCTCTTTATATTTTGTTGGACTGTGATTTTTATATGATCTGCATTGATCCATGGGAGAAATTTCATCAGTTATCCAATCTTTGTTTTTTACTGCTCTATCAGGACACAAGGTATTGGTACATTTCTCTATGATGACAGATTTTAATTTGTCCCATGATTAATCAACCCTCATGACATCATCATTCTTGATTCAGATCATGACTCATTTTTTTTATCTCTGGGTTTTTTAACTTTTCTAAATTAAACCTTTTTTTGTTGATGTTTCTGAAGTATAGCTTTTAGTCTAATTTTTAACAGTGTCACCAGTAGATTATGATCAAAAGCAATATCCGCACTACGATAGGTTTTTGTGCTCGTTATGGAACTTCGAAATCGTTGATTAATTATCAAGTAATCAATTTGGTTTCTGAATATAATTGAATTATTATCTTGTGGTGAACGCCAAGTATATAGCCTTCGGGATGGTAGTTTAAGCCATGCTTTTTTACTATTAGCTCCTCTTCTTGGCAGAATTGAATAAGACGGTCTCCTCTCTCATTTGTTCCCAGTCCAGGTTTGCCAACTATATCTCCACTTCTACCTTTCCCAACTTTAGCATTGAAATCACCCATGACGATGTTAATATCATGTTTTTTTTTGCGTTCTTCATTAGTTCTTTTAATTGGTCATAAAATTCTTCGATCGCAGTATCACTCTTGTCAGAAGTAGGGGGATAGACCTGTGTAAGATTAATATCTAGTGGTTGACCTTTTAGTTTTAATAACATCATCCTATCTGAGTAGGGGATGAAACTCAACAGTGGCTTATCGGCACATCTTTGTTTAATATTATTCCAACTCCATTTTGATGGTTGTTTTCGCTACTTCCAGAGTGGTACATTGTCACATCATTAACTTTAGTTTTGCCTGATCCTGGCCAACTAACTTCATTCATTCCTAAAATCTCAACTTAAGTATTTTCATTTCCTGAATAACATTTCTTAGCTTAACTGCTTTGTACAGGATTCTGACATGCCAAGTTCCTAGTTTTAGTTTATGCACCATTTTGAGCCCAGAGATTATTCGTACCCCTGTCCCATTTAAGGGATGCCCAGAACTCAGCATCCCTTAAAAGGGGACAGGGATTTGTGTAGATTTGCACACCATGATGGTTAGTCTGGAGAAAATAGAGCAGTAGTTTCTCCATTTGCTTTATGCTCTGCAGTATCACAGACATGCACAATAAACTGTATTGCCATCTGCAATTTTCTAATCACAAGCTTTACCGTCATCATGAAACTTCAACCTTGTGTCAGTACTGTGAAAGCTGCTTCCCTTTGTCAGAGGATTGAATCCTTTAATTTTCTTTGTAACCCTAGGTAGGGGCCCTAGCCAGGTACTGACAGCCGGACCCAGCTGAGTCCTGGTTGTTTATAGAGGTCTGCTCCTCTGAAGATTCTTCCATACATTTCACCGTTCGGATATGAAACCTCCTCTGCTGATTTGTCCATTGTAATTCACAGAGGTCCATTAGCATCCTTGTAGGGAGTGTACCCTATGGAAGTTTCCAGAGTGCAGGACGGGGACATGGACTTGCCATACTCCCCCACTCCCTCACTCACACCGCTGCATTAGCAACAAAAATAACAACAATGTCCCGAAATCAAGCCTGTAACACATGCAAAATACCTTGTCTCTACATAGATTACATAGGTGGATGGAATAATGTCTTTTACTTGCAAGAGTTTTGCTGCAATGATCCGGAGTTTTGTATGTAGGTATTATATATGTTTTGTACATTTAAGGTGGCAATCAATATAGAGACCAAGGTATTTTGCATGTGTTACAGGTTTGATTTCGGCACATTGTCAGGTATTTTTTGTTGTTGATGCAGTGGTATGTGTGAAAGTGTATCAATAGTGGTTTGTGGGGCATGATTCTTGAGTTGTGTATTATCAACATCTGTATTTTGCCGCTGCTGATTAAAATTGCGATTTGGTAGAAGTATGTTATGATTTCATTTTGGTCTTTTTGATGATAATAATAATAATAACAATAACTTTTACCAGCATTTATAGTAAAACAATAAGTTATATATATTTTACAATTTTTGTTTTTATGTATTTAAGCGCCGTAACTACAGCACTTCAATATAATAAATAAATATATATGTATATATTTTTTATTGATCTCGGTTGAGATCTAATGTCTCAGCTTGCATTCTGGAATCTTTTTAATCAGCTTATCTGAGGATGACACCGGTTAGTTATTTTGTATTGATTTGCTTGCTGTGTTGGAAGTAGGCTGATGTTTGAGAGGTCAAATGAATGATCTGAAAGGTCTAATCAAAGTTGAATTGCCGATATACTCTGGTGTTATTGCATTTGTCTTGATGGTTTACATTTATTTTTATTGTGGTCTTCTTTTTGAACTAATTAGGAGACTTTTTTCCTTCACTGTGGCTGCCTTTCTGTCTTCTGAGCTTTTTATTTCTATCGGCTTTGAAGTTTGTGACATCCTCAAGAATATCTTGGCATTTCTGATCTACAAAAATTGGTAACTTTTTTCTATTTTTGCTTTTCTTGCTTGGTACAACAGATTCTGGTTAAATGGTGCTAAATATTATATTCGGAGAGGAAGATTAGTATTGTCTTGCAATGCGTTCAAGTGTATGGCAACTAGTTTTTTCTCTCTGCTGGCTTTCATGAGATTGCCTCTTGTGGACTTGCTTGTAAGATGAACTATGACTGGAGCAGATCGTGATAAGCCTTGTTTTTGCTCTTCCTAGGAATCCAATTCACGGTCTGAATGTCGTTAAGCTGTAGGAGGGATATCAATTGCATGGCCTAATTTTAAGACTACATCTCTGAATTTTTCTGTAGGTGAGGTTTCAGGAAGACCGTTTATGACAAGACTTAATTTTGTTGCTCATTTAAACGTTCGTATTGTAGTTTTAGAGAATCAAGTACTTGACGGAGTTCGGATGTCTCTTTCATCAAATTGCCTGTCAGTTAGTCCGTTAATGCTTATTTTAATGTCTTTTGCCGTTTGCAACACTTCTATCACTACTAAATTATTATGTTTGACCAAATCTTCATATTCGCTAGATTTTTTTGTTATTTGTTCGTTCTGTTTGTCAAAGAGTTCTTGCACAAGAGCTACTAAGCTGGCTTTTATAGTCTCTAGACCGATTTCTATTAGTATATTTAAAGAGCTGAAATATAAAAATAATGATAATAATAATGACGATAGTAATTTTAATTTTGATCAAGAGAAATATATAAAAGCAATTTCAGCTGACGAACACTATAAACATTGTATTTTTTATACAATATTAGAAGCCAGTGACATTCTCCACTCGAAAGTTAAAAAACATGCAGCAGCAGAACACACCAAAAGAGTTAGAAATATTTTAACTAAATGGAACGAAATAAATAAACTAAAACAAAACTAAATGGATTAAACACAATTAGAGTAATGAATTCTTGAGCTTTGCCCGTGATCCCATACACAGCTGCCATAATAGATTGGACAATAGAAGACCTGGAGAGATTGGACCGCAAAACTAGAAAACCAATGCTTATGCATCATGCCTTACATCCATTAAGTGATGTTGACCGGTTGTACATATAAAGGAGAATAGGTGGATGGGGTCTGCTGCAAGTGAGACAGACTGTGTAACAAGAAGAAATTCGTTTAAAAGTTACGTCGACAATATCTCTGAGCAAATGCTTTCAGCAATTACATAACATGGTCTTCTGAAAGCAACAGGAAACAAATGCGATTACAATAAAGAGCAGCAAAATAACCGATATATGCGCTGGAAAAATAAACTCTTGCATGGTCAATTTCTTCGAGATACTGAGGACAAAATTGACATGATCAAGACATGGCAATGACTACAACACGGATACAATAAAAAAGAAACAAAAGAATTTATTCTAGAAGCTCAAGTATAATCATTACATACTAATGCAGTGAAAGCAAAAATTTGACCCTCAATAATAACAGCAAATGCAGAATATGCGACAAGAAAGATGAGACTGCAAAACATCTAATCAGTGCCTGCAGCAAGATAGCTTAAACTCACTATAAATACCGTCGTGATCAAGTGGCCAAAATAATTCATTGGCATGTATGCAAAATATATGGCTTTCCTTCTTCTGATAATTGGTGGCAACAAAAAAATAGAGCTGGTAAACGAAACATCAAAAATTCTATGGGACTTTCGAATGCAATCTGATCGGTATTTGGAACACAATAGACCTGACATCACAATTATCCTACACCAACAGGTTTGGACTAACGATATCGCAGCACCCAGTGATAACAACATTAACAACAAAGAACTGTAAAAAATGACTAAAATGTCGAGTTCTGGCAATCGAGGTAGGCCGGCTGTGGCTTAAACACACTAAAGTTATCCCATACTTAACGGTGCACTTGTGCAATTTTAAAGAAGCTATCAAATTATTTATGGCAATTCAACATCAACAAAGCGACCCATATGATCTACAAAAAACAAGATTACATGGAACAGACCATATTTCATGACGTTACCTGACAGACTATTCTTAGATTCTTGTGTAGAATCTGAATTGTTCTATCAAATTGTTGTTTAAATATCTTGTTTTGACTGTGTATCAATTATGTGAATAAATAAATACTTAAAGAATAAGTGATATATGAAAATCCTATATTAAATCCTTTATGATCACAGACTTATACTTCAATAACAGTCACCTTCTGTCATTAATTGCAGACAGCTACTGCATGCAACGCGACTTGATGTTTGTTGCCACGACTTTATTCGTTAATGTTGTGACGGTTTTTCACAACCATGTTATCTATTAATATATTTTTATATTAATTAAATCCTAAAGAAGCTACCAGTTCTGTGTTGGTGCGAGAAACTAGCACACCTAATTTTCAAATTTTACGACTATTAAATTTCCTGTTATTACTCTCTTTATTCGTAAAACATTTTCTCTTTAAATGGGAAGCATTCATACTTAACAAAGAGCATATTTTCTTTGGCGAATTAAACAGCAGAATTGGTCAGAGGATTATAATTTAATAGATGACCTTTTGATGAGGATGAATAAAATGATAATGGTGAAATATTGATTGCATTGTGTGAAACACAGAATGCCATTTGATGAGCGCATACTTTCAGTATTAAGATATCCAGAGATTTACTTAGCGAATGTATACGATATATTATAGACTATTTGATTAAAAAACGACAGAGATGCTGCATTGTATAGGAGGTACGAGTATTCAGAAACGTACATGAATGTGGCATACACCACAAGAGCAAGAAGTAAGCAAGATGATGACATCCGTTAGAAGAACCACGGTATATATGATCAGCCTTCTTAAAGACGAGAACATCAGAGGATTGTTTGAAAGTAGGAACCGATAATGCTTGAATGGATGCGTGGAGGCATTGTTAATGAAATCTATATTCTTACTATGAAGTTGATCACAAGGCAACTAAGGAGGCATTTCATTTGGAAGTGAATTTGAGTCACAGTAAGGAAGTATCCATGACAGAATAAGCAGTTGAGACTATCACCAAGAAGAAAACATATAAAGTTTGGCTTAATTCTGAAAGACAAAAATATATTCAAAAGTGTCAAATTATTAAGAGGAAAGTGCAAAAATGTAAGGAAAAATGGTGCAACAGTTTTTGTCGTGAGATTAATCTCTCATTAGAATATAGCAGATAAGCTCAGGTTAGGAGAACTAGGAGGCACATAAGAACACCAAGTTTTCGATCATATCGATTGACTTCATTACTTATGGCAGACAGGATAAATCATTTTCTCCTGAGCAAAAAAGATCAAATTTGGTAAGAACAGATCTTGGCAGTGAATAGTGGGGGAATTTCACCGGATTTTGATGAGAACGGACGTGTTACTTTAGACTGAGCCTGATTACATTGCATACAAGGTTTCTCAGTAATCTCACATTGCACTGGTGCTAACACAGTGTGATTCCTACTGTCTTTCCCTCTGCACGAAAAGTGCAAGAGGTCAAATGGCCGGCAGGCCCCACCTGCAATGAGGACCAGTGGTGGTATTAAGGTTCTATAGGGAGGTAGGTTTCTAACTGTGGCCAAGTGAGATATTGGTACTCCTTTTCCCAAACTAGTAAGTTCTAAGAAGACTTTGCTAGTAGACTAACTCAGTCTACAGGACATTTGCTGGCAGGCTTCAAGCCCTGCGGGATCATACATTGCTAGTAATCTGACTAGGTCTACAGGATACTTTGCTGGCAGGCCCCCGGTCCTGCGGGATTATTATACTGCTTTTAACCCATCTCTGCTGGCATGAAATCGCCACTTTGAGATGGACAACATCAAAGATCACATCCAGTTCCTTAACAAGGAGCAGTCTCTAGAGGTGCTCAAACTTATAATAAGCAAATTAGAAGCTGACTGGCCAGGATTTATAAAAGAGTACATTCACTCTAATCATGGAGAGGAGGAGGAGAATGAGATCTCACAGGAAGATCTCATTGCTGCTCTGTCACCAAAACGCCCCTGTCAAAACATCTCTCAAGGGGAGCACTCTTACAAAAGAAGAATAACCATAGAAGACCAGATGGATGAAGACACACCAACGTTAGAAGTCCCAAGGAACACCGAAAAGGTTCCACCAATAATACTAAGGGACAAGGACAAATGGACCACTGTCACTACAGCCCTTATAGAACACAAAATTGTATATTCCTGGGCAAAAAATCAAGATGAAGGAGTCAAATTCCAACCAGCCTCAGTCACTAACTACAGACAGCTGACAAGACTAATGGATAAAAAAAGTCTCCCATATCATACTTTTGCTTCACCCAGTGAGAAAAATCTCAAGGTTGTGCTTCGCGGAGTGGCCGAGGGTGTCACCTGTGAAGAAGTCACCACTGACCTTATGAGTCGGAACCTAACACCAGTGAAAGTGAGCAGGATGCTTAGAGCAGATAAACGGCCAATGCCACTGATACTTGTAGAAATTGATAAGACACAAAAAAGAGATCTCTGAATTAACATCGATATGTGGCCTCAGAATTTCTACTGAACCACTAAGGAAGAGATCAACAGTTGGGCAGTGCCATAGGTGCCAAAGGTTTGGCCATGCCCAAAAACTTTGCAAGGCAAATTACAGGTGTTTAAAATGTGGCGAGAGCCACCAGACAGTCGTGTACAAAACCAAGATCCACTCCAGCTAAATGCGCCAATTGTGGAGGACCTCACCCTGCAAAGTATAAGGGATGCATTACACACCCAAATAACCGAGGGTTACAAAAAACTACCCTTCCAACACAATTCAGTGATGCTCAAGACAGCCGTGCCAGTTGCACCCCAGCCCAAACTATCTCTAGCCCAACAACTCAAGAAAGGAAACAAATGCCTAAAACGTATGCAGAGGCAGCACGAACAAAGGCTACTCCATCTCATGATCATATAAGCTCAAATCTAACATCAGTACTAACTGCCTCACTAGCTACCATGCTACAAGAATTCAGTATGACGAATCCTTCGCCGTCCTCCATGAAAAGATTCCTACAAGGTTCCCACTCAATTCTGACAGCCCTCAACAATGAATAGAAGAAAATTCCATCCCAACTCTCTCATGATCACGGCATGGAATGCCAACGGACTCAGCAATCAAACTCTAGAACTACAAGAGTTCTCTCACAGGCATAATCCTGAGAGAATACTGGTAAACAAAACACATCTCAGACCAGCTAATAATCCCAAATTACGGAACTATACTATGTACAAAACAGATAGACTAACCGGAAGCGGAGGAGGAACAGCTATATACATTAAAAACTACCTAAGCCACAATGTTCTGACCAATCCCCAAACCAAGAACCTAGAGATAACAGGTATTGAAGTTAATACCAACAATGCTGGCAATATTAAAATCTATGCTGTATATAGTCCACCCAGCATTCCATTGCTGGTATCTGATTTGGACTCCATTCTCGGCTTCACTGACTCCATCATGACTGATGATTTGAATGCCAAACATAGAGCTTGGCATAGATCCACAATCAACGATAAAGGTCGAATTCTAAATAATTACTCAACGCAAAATTCTATTGTTGTAACCGGACCCACAGAGCCCACCCATCACAGCTCAACTGGAAGTTCAGATGTACTTGACATAGTTGTCCTCAAAAACATCAGATACCAATATCAGCTGGAAACAATAAATGAACTTTCATCAGATCATAACCCTATTCTGCTTCAACTTGGTACACAAGAACAATTCTCCACTCCCCACTCTTTCATATCTTGGGACAAACTCTCCAGAATCCTACCTGATCACATTGGCCCATTCCCTACTATTCACCCTAAAGAGGAGATAGAAATGGCTGTAAAAACTTTACCAGTCAAATCAAAAATACAATAAAGTCAATTACCCAAACTACAGTCTTTCACCCTAGTGGACGGATCCCCAAGGAGATTATGGATTTGATTAGACTGAAAAACAAGACCAGAAAGAGGTATCATAACACAAGAGCCCCTCAAGATAAAGCAAACTTGAATCAGTTAAACAGATATCTACGTGAAGCCCTCCGAAAGCATCGAAACCAAGAATGGGAATCTCAGCTAACAAAATTAAACCCTGAGGACAACTCCATATGGAAGTTTCTGAGAACATTCCGCACCAAAAGACAACTTTTACCCCCAGTTCAAACCTCGAATGGTATAGCTCACACTGATGGGGAAAAGGCGGAGGCTCTGGCTGACAGCTTGGAAAGTCGGTGCAACCCCTCATATGAAAATTTGAACATCAATCTCATCTACAAGATTCACCACCGAGTTAGGCAGGCCATAACACAACCAAAAGCTTCTAGTTTGTAAAAGAAGAGTTTGTAACATCCAGATGTCTGAAACAATGATGTGGAATGTCACTGACCACATTTAAGATTTACCCTGATTCCATGCTTACACATTGGAATACTTCATATTCCAGTTAAAATGGATTAAGTTGGAGACAGCGTCATTTTCCCTGTTGTTTGCCGACGATGAAGTGATAATTGCACAGCATTAGGATGACACTGATTTCATAAGGAGGAAACTGTTTGATGTTCACAGAATGGGAAGTCTGAAAGTTATTTTAACCTAAGCAAGTTTTGGCGGTTGGTTGTGAAAGCAGATAATTAGATTTTCCTGGTCAGTAAAATCACAGTATGTCATTTCAGATACTTAGGACCTATTATTCATAAATCGGGAATATGTGAGAAAGATGTAGATGATTATGTCAACCAAGTTCCTAATGTTGCTAAACAGTTGAATGGTGTGCCATGAAGTCGAAATGGGCCATGAAGTCGAGACATTTTGTTGTAAACGAAGTAGATGACACTTGAAATGATAGCAGGGAGTGTTCTGTTGTATGGGGAAAAGGATGGACATTGAATTTAATTGAAATGTCCTATAGTAGCCGTAAAGATGGATGGCTAACAATGAAGGTTACATATATCTCACTTTCAAAGAACTCATTATGAGACCATTATAGAGAGATTCAATTTGCAAGAAAATATTATGAGCCGCTTGGAACGTCTATGTTTACAGTGGTATAGGCATGTTCAATGGATGCTACACGGAAGATAATCCAAGAGAGTGATGAATTGGTCACATTAGGAAGACAGGATGGTGGTGTCGCATTACATGGAGAGAAGGAAGTATGGAGGCAGGGAGAGCTCAAGGGTTGCAAGAATGCTTTTTGGATGACTTTCACAGTAGAGAAGGGAGTTACAATGCAGCTGTTGAATGTCAGGTTAGATAATAGAAGATATTTACTGGAAACTACAAAAACCATGCGAGTAAGGACATGAAAAGAAAATTTTTTGCATGGCCGTGGTGTATGAAGGGAATATATTGCCAGAATGGATGGGAATACTGCAATGCTAAAGTCTTCAGGGCAGGTTATGATAGCTATTGTGGTATTTGAGGGGGTTTCTACCTCCCGCGATGTTTCTTCGAACTATAGAGGCTTGGAAATAATATTAATGCTAATACAAGTGAATTAATATAATATTAATTCATTAATATGAATAATATTAATACTAATATAATGAATTGATCTATTATACTAGTGTACTATAATAATTCAGTTAATCGTAGGGTGGAAGGGGAGGGATGGAATAAAACAATGGCTCTGGAAAATCTACTTATATTACAAGGTATCGACTTTTTCACATAAAACAGTACTGGATCTGACTAGTAATAATAATACTGAACTTATTCGGAATAAACTTCATTAAATGCATCAGTAAAACATTCGATTACATATGAATCAAAATATGATGCGAAATAAAATATGCATAGAGTTATTTCAGGTGTTAGGATTTACAATATTATTTATTTATTTATTTTTAAGATGATTTTTTACTTTTTTTTTTTTTGAAGATGTTTTGTAGCGAACCGCCAGTACTTTTAATTATCTCATAATCCAAAACTTTCACCAGTTCGGATTAGTGATATTTCTGAGGCAAGAAATTCCCCAGTGTTTTAAAAAGTGGTCATACAGACCAGCAAATAAAGTGTTATATTTGTGGAAGCTGGAAGATTTTGCAAGTTGTTAACATTAAAAACAAAACAACAACAACAACAAAAAAAAAAAAACAGTGACGTAATCTTTGTTAACATGAATCTCGGTAGTGGGCAGTATGTATCACATTTTCTTTATAGCTATGCCTACTTAGGTTTCTTGGGATTTGAATAATTAAAATTGGCAATGCTTGAGTAAATTTCGAAGAAATGATAATTGACTTTAGTGCAGTCAAATTTTTGTATCCACCGAATCTGGCAGGTCTGAATAATGGATTTACACGAATTGTTTCTAAGTTGCAAAAAGGGCGATCTGGGGAGAGTGAAGTAAGTATATAATCAGACTTCCAAAAACAAATATACCATGAAAAACTTTGTAGAACTGATTTTAATAGCAGTAGGTTTATAAATCAGTGTGCAATTTGCTATGCAACACAGTTCTGCATATGAAACAAAACAATATATAACAATACTTAAATATTTAGAAAATTGACAATTGCTATTCATATTTATTTATGAATTGAATTTTTTAAACTTTGTTTTGAAAATTTATTACTTAAAAATAGTTAATGAATGCAGTTTAAATATAATCCACATAACGCTATGTGGATTATATTTTAAACAAGACATTTTAAACTTTAAACAAGACATCTAGAATTCATTGTTTGAAAAATAACTTTATCCAGAAATCATAAATATTTTCATTCAAAACATATGGCCATTGGGTCATTTTATTTAACAAAGCAATTTGTTAGCTTTGATTAAGAGAGAAATTTACTGCACCTTTCAAATGAAATTCACAAATTAATGAGGGAATGTGGTAAGTTGTTTTCTTTTATCCATTTATTAATTTCAGCAAACAAGAAAGCGCTTGGTACTAGGTCTACTTTTATTCTAAAATCAGTCAGGCATTTAACAGACTAACCTGCAAAGTAGCTTATGGTATTTTAGCTACATCAACCATGTACTTTAATATGAGAATAAAGATCCATTAAAGTTCGTTTTGGGGATTTCATTAATTCATTAATAATTATAAAAACAGTGGTTATTTTATTGTTGAATATATTTAATAAATGTATCTTTCCACAGTTATATAAAATAATAGCCTTCTAATGCCATTTATTCCCAAAAGGCAAGTCTATTTAGCCCTAACTGACTTTTGGAGACTAATGGGTAGCCAGTTGCAGATAGCTGGCACGAGGCTATCAGTAATTTTAATTGGCATCTAGGAAAGTGAGTGTAGCAAACATCTGCAAACCCCTTGTGGCACCTCTAACACTATATATTAACTGAAATAGTGTGAGTTCTGCAGTTAATTTTCTTGAGTTTATGGAGTAAAAATAACCAGAGATTCCAGGAGAAAAAATCCTACTTGCTTGGACTTGAGATCAACTCAGGAACAGGCTAAGAAAGGCCAAGAAAAAGCCTTTCTTTGGGCAGCTTAGTGCTGTGGAGGCAAATGACATTTGCTACAGCACTCATCTTAATTGATCCAATGCAATTTATCAATTAATATAATTTTAAATATTGTTATTATTATTATTATTATTAAGAGACTTCAAGGGAATCAGGGACTCATTGAGGGAGGCCACATACTACACACACACCAACTATCACACTTATTCTTGAATTCATTCACACTGCTTTGAACTCACAACATCTAATGGCAATCCATTCCAATCACGCACCACCCTATGAGCGAAAAATCTAGCCCTTATCCCTTTCTTAGTGGAATTCATTCTCAGCTTCCAAGGATGCCCTCTTCTCCTTTCCTCACCCTTCATAAATTGAAAAATTCTGTCAACTGAAATCCTGTATGACCCTTTCAGAAGTTTGTAAGTCCCAATCATATCACTCCTCTTTCTCCGGTTTGCTAGTGTCTGCAGTCTACAAATTCTCAATCTGTTGTCATGAGTATTCCACAATCCTGATATCATTTTTAACACTATCCTTTGCACTCTCTCCACTATATCAGGATCACAACAGAAATCAAGAGACTAGACCTGCAGAAATATGGAAAGACAGAGGTCAAATGAACAAAAGCTGTTTGGGTAATTTGAATTTTGATATGATTTTTAAACACGGCCATATAACACACAAGAAATTGGAAAGAAATAATCACTTGGGAAATTATTATTTTTTCGAACTGAACCAAAGAAAGGCTGAAATAACTAATTTTACTTATTTATACATAAGTTACAACCTCCTTCAATTATAATTATACAATGTGCGAAACAGTGGCGCACTCAGGATTTAATCTTGTAGAGAGGGCCTGAGCACTCAAGATTTACTCTTGGGGGGGGGGGGGGATGAGTTGTTGATGATTTATGAATACACACTACGCATTGCATACGACCTATGACTCGGCATCTGCAGTGATTGCCAATACATGACAAATAGTATAGAAATAAAAGACACGACATAAATTAAAAAAAATCAATTTTAATTAGGAAAAGATTTTTGAAAAATTTTCTAGTGTTTATTTCCTCTTTCTTTTTTTTGTGGGGGGGGGAAGAGCCCCTTGGGCCCCTCCCTGGGTGCGCCACTGATGCGAAAGCTCTTGCAGAAAACGGGACATTCAGTAGATTGTCAACGCTGTTTCCCATTTTAAATATGGACAAAAAAGTGATATATTATTTATGGAAAATTGTATATTAAAAAATTGTCTATATCATCATCATCATCATCATCATACGTATCAAGGATTTAGGCCTAGCATGGCCTGTTCAGGCCTTAGAAGTCATCGTTGAATCGTTTAAGAGGACGTCCTGGTTTTCTTTTTCCTAATGGCTTGTACTTTAAGGCTTGTTTTGGTAATCTTTCTGTTTTCATTCTTTGAACGTGTTCCATCCATTTATGTTTATATTTTTTAATTTTTTCTATTACTGGTTCTTGGTTTAATTCTTTCATAATATCTTCGTTTCTTTTGTGATCAAATAGGGTATACTTTGCAGTTTTTCTCATAAACTTCATTTCTGCTGTTGTTAATCGTTGTTTGTCTTTTTGTTTTATTGTCCAGATTTCGCTTCCATACATTAAGACCGGTAGGGCTAATGTATTGTATACTTTTAGCCTGGTTTGTTTTTGAACTAGGTTTGGTTTAAATATAGAGTTAATTACATCTGTTATTTTTAAATATTTTGCAATTTTTACGTTTATATTGTTTTCATTTTCATATGTGATCATACATCCTAGGTAGTTAAATGAATTCACCTGTTCTAAGATCTTGTTATCTATTACTATTTTAGTTCTTGCTGGATCTTGTCCTTTAAAGTTTTTGATTTTTCCATTGATATTATCATACCATAATCTTTGGATATCTCATTTAGATTTAAAATAGCTTTCTGTACGTTATCTTCAGAATTTGTAATTCCTTGATGTAAATTTTTACTCCATTTTATTATTATTTCATTTAAGTAGATATTAAAAAGAGTTGCTGAGAGGGGACATCCTTGTCGGACCCCTTGGTTTATCTCTCTTGTATATGATAGCTCGTGATTTAATCTTATTTGTATTTGATTATTTTCATATATACTTGTGATAGCTTTTAGGATATTATTTGGTATTTGTCTTTCTTTTAATATGTTAAATAATGTTTCTCTTAACTTTGTCAAATGCTTTTTCAAAGTCAATAAATGCAATATGTGTTTCTAAATTATATTCTCTTCTTTTCTTTATTATTAATTTTAGGCAAAAGGCTGGGTGTATACATGATCGTCCTTTTCTAAATCCATTCTGTACTTAAATAATAAAGTTTTCAGAATATTTCATTAGTTTGTTATTTAAGATTCTGCTATAGATTTTGTAACAGGAATTTAGTATACTGATATCTGTAGTTTTTAGGGTCATCTCTATTACCTTTCTTAAAGATAGGAATCGCAATTGCTTTTTTCCATTCTATTGGGGGGGGATACCAGTTGAGTAAATTTTAATTAAAAATAATAAGAGTCTTTCCTTGAATCTTGTTCCTGCATATTTATATAGTTCTGAACCTAGCTTATCTTCTCCAGATGATTTTCCATTTCTTGTTTCTTTCAGGCTGATTTCTAATTCTTCTTCAGTTATTTCCTTTCATTTTCATTAATTGTTTACCAGTTGTCTTTTTTAAAATATTTGTCTGTACACAGTTCTGTGTAGTAATTTAGAAATTCTTCTAATTTCAATTCAGTGTTTAATTTTGTTTTCTTTGGTATCTGCATTTAGGTGTTTCAAAATCTTATATACATTGGGTCTTATTTTATATAAATCATGTTCTAAATTAGAATCAAATTTATTCATTGATTCTGTGTCTTTTTCTGACTTCTCTTTTAGCTATGGCTCTTATTCTTTTATATTCTATTTCATCTTCTAATTTTTTACTGCTTAACCATTTGTGATAGGCTTCTTTTTTCTTTTTGATTATTTCTTTGATTGTATCATCCCAGATCTTCAGTTTTTTTTCTTTTATTGAATTTTTTGGTCTTTCCTAAGCTTTCATTTGCTGCTGCATTTAGTATCGTTTTTATATTAAGCCATTCTATTTCTATTTCTTCATTGTGTTTTATTTTATCTAGATATTGGTTAATTCTTTTTTTAATTTTTCATATAGCCATTATACATTTGTGTCATTCAATAGTCTAGTTTTATAAACAAATGTTTCAATTTTTCTTTCTGTTCTTGTTACTTGTAGCCATTTAGGTGGTAATTTTATTTTAACAAGGAAGTGGTCACTGCTTATTTCATATCCTCTGTGAACTCTAACATCTAGTGAAAATTTTGATGCCTTTTCATTTAATATGAAGTAATCTAATATTGATTTCCATCCTCTTGCTGCCCAAGTATATTTATGTATGTCTTTATGTTTATAGAAGGAATTCATTATTTTCAGGTTATTATAAACTACAAAGTCAATCAATTTTTTACCATTTCTGTTTAGAGTGTGTTCTCCATGTATTCCTATATTATTATTAATTTTCGTGTTTCCAATTCTTGCATTTAAGTCTCCTGCTAAAATTATGTAATCATTTTTATTTATTTTATTGTATATGTTTTGTAGCTGATTATAAAAATCAATATTATCCTGTTCTCTTCCTTCTTCTGGGGCATATAAACCAATTATTGTTAAACAGCCTCTATTTTTATTCCAGCTTCTATTATTCTTTCATTCCATAATTTATAATGTTTTAACTGTTTTGAAAGGGAGTTATGAATCCAAATCATGACTCCTACTTGTGCTCTTTGGTCTCTGTCGACTCCACTGTATATCACATTAAAATTTTCAGTTCTCATAGTTCCTTTTAATTTCTTTTTTGTTTCAGTGATTACTGCTATTTTAAAATTTCTTTCATTTAATAACTGGTCTAATTCTATTTCTTTATATGCTATTCCTCTTACATTCCAGTTTGCTATGTGTATTATATTTTGTTGTTTCCATTTTCGTTTTACCTTTTCCATTCCAGGGTCGTTTCCCATAGATTCAATCCGATTATCTTTTTCTGTCAGCTTACAAGTAGGATTATGTTCTCCATGTCAGGGGACTAGCCTGACGATGGAATAGTTCAGTGGTAGGGCTGCTACCTTAAGGCTTCTGAACTAGCCTTTTTCTGAATTTAAACATAGTTGTAAGGCCAGAAATGAAAAGACCCCATGGCCCTCGAGTACTCTAATAGCATAAGGGTCATAAAATAAGAAGAGTTGGCTGATAAGGCCTTATAGGAAAGATTAGTGGATCTTCCTCAAAGTAGGAGAGGATAGATCCAGCTAGGGGTCCATGGGAGTGCCGCTTCCCTTACAATCAACATGATTGCCCCCTTATGCTCCTGTTGGTCCACGAGTCCTTATTCAGTATATTCGGACCACCCCCACCATATATATATATATATATATATATACACACACGCACACGCATGTACACACACACATGGTGGGCTCCCCTATCTGCCATCCAGGGGACGCGCTCTCAAGGGGGTTACAGGGTCCCCTGAGAGAACTTGTCAATATCAGTGTCCTAAACACATCAGTTCATACTTCATGCACGCGAAACAGATGAAACTTAGAAAACAAAAACAGCAACTCATGACAACGTTCTCTACCAATCACAACCACTGAATTTTGGTGCTGTCTTCTGGGTAGTAAAACCACTGGAATGCTAAGAATTTGATCCATTGTCCCATCTATATGTCTGTTCAAAAGCCCCAAAGGTGTTTATATTTGTGACTGCACACCTGGGCTATTAACACGGATGTGATACAATGCTTACGCATTGAAAAGTGTCCTCTTCACGAAGCATTAATATATATTGTGCTTTATTTTAGGAATCACGTAAAGCCAGGAAATAATTAGGGAAGTCTTTAACAGGAATAAATCCAAAACTATAATATCGGTGATATTGTTATTCTGTGGGTGTGCACAGCACCAAGAATATACTCCCCTGATATATCAGTATATACACACACACAACATACATATATCTAAGAGAGAGAGTGAGCAATGCATTCCATGCATCCACCACTCTTCTTGAAAATACCTACTGCTTATTCCCTTTTGCAGCAGCTTTCACCTTCACCTTTTTTCTTTCACCTTCATATTAAGAATCCATATTTCATGTGTTGATAACATGTATTTCAGTTAACATAAAATGTTAATGTAATCAACACAGTAATGGGTGTTGCTTTGTAGAAGTTTAAAAAATCTCAGCTATCTGATTGGTAGCTTACAAAGTATAGTTGATAGGCAGGAAAGAGGAGATATGATAGAAACACATGATTTATTGAAGGAATTTTACAGGTCCTATACACAAGAAACTTTTGAACACTAGGCAAGATGGAAAGAATTTGAATTACTGCTGAACGTTGTGTATAATTGCTTTAGTAAGGGTGTGAAAATTAGATATTTTACTTGGATATTGATAGAATGGGTTTTGTTTTAGGCAGTTGCATGATTTCTGAGCAAATGAGTAAGATTGGACATTCAACAGTGTCTTTGGATTCTGTGGAGAATTTGGTTGTATTATAGTAATGGGCTGGCTTTGCCTTATTCTGGGAAAGGTTGGAAGTCAAGAAGTTTCCTCATCTTAAAATTGAAAAAGTCTTTTTTTCAAATGAGTAAAGGAATACATGACACCTTCATGGTTAATGTTATTAAAATTTGGTATATTCCACTAAAATTGCTTAGTAGCTAAATATTAGTGGTTGACAGTTTTCATTTCATGGTGTGAAATCACCACCCTTCTTATTTGAAGACTTGAAGAGGCTGAAAAATTACCATATTTGGTTTCTACAGCAGGTTTGCTGAATTATCTGTTCCATTAGCTTTTACGGAAAGATTTTATATCTTACAGCTCTTTAAGCAAAGTAGGGTAAGACTCTAAGAAGTGGTAGTAATGCCTTAATAAAAGTATGACTGAGAATACTGGGTGTCTGTGTACAGAGCTGAGTCTTGTGTTGATCTCAAAACTTGACTCAGCTCTGCAATATACTATACATCTTTCTATTTCTCAAGCTATTATCTCTACACATCTTTTTCCTACCTTCCATTTTCACAATTCAAATTTCCCTGTCCTCAACACATCATTTGCCTAGTGCTTTTCCAAATGACTCTGCATCTGTGTTCAAATGAAGTCTGCTTCTTGCATACAGCTATCGTCTGTCAGAAAGGGAATGCACTCTAAGCATCTGTGTATTCCCACCTCTACAAATCCCAACTTTCATGTCCTGTCATTCATTATTGTTCTTTTCCGCTTAAAATGCATTATTATATCTAGGCAGTACACTTGCTCTCTTTCTTTTGACACTTTTCATTTGCATCTTCTCTAGCACTGAGTTCAAAATTTTGCTACCTGTTCATACTTTTCAGATCATTTGTAACAACTGTTACCATCATATCCTTTACATTCTTACCATGCTAATTGCCATAGTCATATGCTGTATGGATTCAGCAATATGAATTCCACTACTTGCAATCTACAGCTGATCTTCTTGCTTTCATACCCACCTATGGACTCAAGCATGGAGAAATTTGAAGGAAACTTGCATGGTTGCCTTCGACATTTCAAAGGCATTTGATCAGGTTTGGCACAGGTCATGTTTGGATATCCCACTATTACTTCAGTAATACTGGGATATCCAAACACGACCAGATTTCTCTTCTTTGGCTGACTTGCACCTTTGATCTTTCCTGGCTCAACCATATTTCAAATATAGCTTCTGCAACCACCAAAAAACTTGGTGAACATCTTCACACGAGATATACTTCATGCCTTTGCAGCTGCTAAATCTATACAAAGCCGAAATCTGCCCGACCATAGAATATTGCTTCGATATTTGGGGTAGTACACCAAAATCCTCTTTAAGATTGCTTGATTCTATCCAGAAGAGGACAGTTCAGCTAATTAATGATTCCTCTCTCATAGATGTTCAGTTTCTTCCTTGTGCTTCTTGTACAGATACTTTTGTGAACAGTTCTCTACTGAATTGGCCAATATTATTGGCTAAAATCATTAAAACAGAGCTACTGTTAACCAACATCCTTTTAAAGTTCATCTTAATACTCGTGAAATCAACTTCACTGCATTCTCTTTTATTCCATCTACTTCTGTCCTTTGGAAGTGTCTCCCTCAATCTGCCTTTCCCAGTGGAGAGAATGTAAAAGTGTTAAAAATAATATTGTGATTGTGGAATACTGGTTATGAAGACATATTAAGATTTGTGGATTGCAGACACTAGCAAACAGGAGAAAGAGGGGTGATATGATTTTAAACTTCTGAAAGGGTCATACAGGATTTCAGTTGATGGAATTTTTCATTTTATGGAGGGTGAGAAAGGACATGAAGGCATCTTTGGAAGTTGAGAATGAATGCAAAATGTGAACAGACTCCTCCTTTCTTGCCCACACAGCACTAGCATGCCATAGATCTTGTGGACCAGATATATTATATAAAATCTAATACATATCTCAAGTCATCGAAGGATCGCTGTATTCACTCCTCACAGCTCTATTCATTCCTCTTTCACTGATTCATTCCATCCATTCTCTCTTTTGTTGCTTTCCCAAATTATTTTTCTCGTCTTCCTCTTTTCCCTTACTCCTGTACTCTCAACTTCCTCTCATTTCTCTTTCTCCCCTCTCCCATTTTCTCTCCATCCTCTCAGTCCTACTCTCCTTGCAATTCTTTCTATTTCTTTTTTCTTCTATTTGCTCCTATTATTCTCATGAACTGACTTGTAAAAGTTCTGTGTTTGGTCTAGAGCAAGAATTCCTGATTATGTCAAAAATAAACACAAATAAAAAACAATATAAACTTAATCCAAAAAAAAAAAAATCCTTATCCCACTCACAGTACTGATGTATTCTTTAGGTTTACAATCTTTTGCATCCTGAGAGTCACATACATAAAAAAAAAAAAATAATAATAATAAATTTGCTTTAATTCATATATTTTTTATCAGTGTTTACGTTTGGTGTTAAACCCAAAAATTCTTGCTACTTTCTTTGCATTTAATATGGTTGGAATAACTCATTACTCCTTACCAAATTTTAATCCTTAGAAGTGCTGCACTTGGGAGCTAGCGACCTATTGAAGGGTGCTATCTGCACCAGCTATGTTATTGAATTAATTCGTACTACTAGCACACGTCACATCCAGCGACAGTTCATTCCACACACACGCACCACTCTTCAAGACAAAAATCTAGCCTTCCAACCTTCTTGACACCATTCATTATCAACTTCCAAGGATGCCCTCATGTCCTTTCCCACCCTCTGTAAAATGAATAATTCCATCAACTGAAATCCTGTATGACCTTTTCACAAGTTTAAGTCTCAATCATATCACCTCTCTTTCTCCTGTTTACTAGTGTCTGCAGTCTTAATTGTGTCTTCATAATCAATATTCTACAAACCCAATACTTTTTAACACTTTTACACTCTTTCCACTTTATCCGAATCACCATGGAAACCAGATCAGACCAACATGCAGTAGTTCAAGTGAGGCCTTATTAAGGTATTATAAAGAGCAAAAATGACTTCCCCATCTTTACATGCCATGGTTTGTTTCAGCATTGCAATTATTCTTTGAGTTGAATTTGCAATCTTTGCAGATGGCCCTTGAACTTCAAGTTCCTGCCTACTAAAACTCGAAACTCCCTAGCCCGATCAATTTCTTCTAGCATAATCCCACCAATATAATACGACATTGAATATCTAATCACACCAAAATGCATAACTTTACATTTAGTAACATTGAACTCATAAGCATTTTCACATGCCCACAATTCTATCCTATTCAAATCATTCTGTAAGTACTGCTTATCAGCAGCACTCCTGATTAGTCTACCTATCATCATATTATCATCAGAAGAAAGCTGTATGTTACATATCTAATCCTTTCCAATGCTATTAATATACAGATTGAATTGCAATGGACCAAGGGATGATCCATGTGACACACCACTAATTGCTTTAAATTTTGCAGACTCGCATCCCTCAAATACCACTTTTTGATATTTCTTAGTCATTCTCTTCTTCTTCTTATTATTATTATTCAGGCCTCCATGGAGTCAGGAGACTCATCATGGAAGAACCTTCCTAGGAAACACAGTCTATTATACCATTCCTTGAACTCATTGACTGTTCTTGCTCTCACCATTCTATCAGGCAATGCATTCCACAGTTCAACTGCCCTCCATGCAAAGAAACCACTCCTCACCCTCCTGCTCACAGCTTCCTTTCGTAACTTTCAGGGATGGCCCCTTGTCATCGCTCCTTCCCGCCAAGTGAAAGTACTCCCCAGTGTCAACCCTGTAACTGCCTCTCAACAGTTTAAAATTCTTGATCATATCGCCTCTCCTTCTATCTGCAAAACCCTGCAGTCCACATTCCTTCAGCCGATACTCATAACTAACATTGTACAGTCCTGAAACCATCTGTGTTATCTGCCTCTGCACCCTTTCCACTGTTAATTTATCCCATTCAAATCCTGGGGACCAAATTTGAGAACAATAGTCGAAGTGTGGTCTGATCAGAGTCTTATACAACGGAATGATAACTCTTTTATCTCTGCAGGTCAGCATCCTTCTCAGGATTACAGCAATCCTCTGGGTTACCTTCACCACCCTTGCAATATGCTTCCTGAATTTCAGTGTTATATCAATCATCACTACCAGATCTCGTCTCCCCTACTTCCTCCAGTACAGCTCCTACAATTGAATATGCTGCCTCCCATCGATGTATCCCATACTTCAAGCCTTTACATTTTGTTGCATTAAATCGCCATCCCCATTCATTTGCCCACCAGTCCAGTTTATTCAAATCCTCTTGAAGGGCTGCCACATCTACACTATTACAAATAACCCTGCCCACTTTACATAATCTTCAAACAATTAAATATCTCCCTGCAATCCATTGACAATGTCATTGATATAAAGGTTAAAAAATACAGGATCCAGTACTGAGCCCTGTGGGACCCCAACTTTTAACCTTCTGCCTCCTTGATGCTGCCCCACCATACACAACTCTGATACCTATCAGTCAGCCAATCCTGAATCCAGATGACTAACCCGACATCTAAACCCATGCGCACCAACTTAAGTATCAGGTTATCATGTGGTACCCTATCAAATGCCTTTGCAAAATCCAAAAAAAAATGGTTGTATATGCCTTTCCCTCATCAACTGCTCTTGCCACTTTATTATAAAAGGTAATCATATGGTAAAATGAGTGGAGTGATTGAGGCATTGGATATGAGGAGGGAGCGAGCAAATGAGTTAATGTCTTTAATTGGTACGAATGATTTGACAGAGGACAAAGAGAGAGCATCAGAATGGATATCAGGAGGCTGCTTAGAAGGATAAAAGAGAATAGAGTGACAGGAAGGGTGGTCAGCACGTTGCCTAGGTATGACTGTAGTGAGGTGAGGCGAAGAGCAAGGATTATGAATGATGCTGGCTGAAATGTGTGAGGAGACAGGAATATAGTGTGGGTGGTATCAGTGGAACTATCTGTAGATCCAGAAATGAGCTGTTGTGTTTGTATACAAATGCTAGAAGTATAAGAAACAAGGCAGATGAAATGGTTGCATTAATTGTGTCTGTTCACCCAAAGATTGTCAGAATAAGTGAGACATGGTTGGAAGAGGACGACATCCTGACAGGAATAGAGATGGAAGGGTATGATGTGTTTCGTGAGGATATAAAGGGTAAAAAGGGAGGGGGAGTGCTATTGATGATAGAGAAAGAGTTATGTCCATACAAAGTAGAGATGCAAGAGGGAAATAGTGCCAGTGGTTTTGAGGCAGTATAGTTTGAGATAGAGACGAATTGAATCAATTACTTGGTTGGATGTTGTTATAGACGAGGAAATGTGGGTGGTGGTGATAATGAAATGTATAATCAAATTAGCCAAGCAAATAAGAAGAGGGTGATCATTATGGGTGATTTTAATTATGGCAATATAGACTGGAATGATGAGATAGCAACTGGAAGTAAAGAAAATGAGTTTCTTGAGTTTTTGAGGGATAACTACCTCAGACAGTATGTAACAGAGGGCATGCGAGGATTGAGGGTCTTGGATTTGGTCATCTCATCAGAGGATGTATTTATAAATGAGGTGTCAATTCATCCACTAATTGGTGAGAGTGACCATGAGGTGATTACCTGTGTGGTTGCCAGCAGTGTGAGCACCTCTGTGAGAAAAGGCTATGTGTGGAACTACAAGGGGGATGATTATGAAGAGCTCAGGGACAGCTTGTGGGTGTAACATGGAATGAAGAGTTAGCTGGAAAAGAGATCAATGCAGCTTGGGAAATTTTCAAAAACTATCTAGTAGATGCAATGTTAAATATATTCCAAGGGGGAGAAGGTTAAATAAAGTAGGTGTGAGATGGATGAATAAAAAGATTAAGCATGCGATACCGAGAAAGAGGGCATTTTGGAGGCAGCATAAGCGAAGTGGAAGTAACCAATTCCATGAGGTCTACAAAGACCAGGCAAGGAGGGTGACTTGGTTGGTGAGGGTAGCTAAAGAGAGGTATGAACAGCAGTTAGCTAATGAAGCCAAAAAGAATCCTAGGGAGTTCTTTCGATATGTAGCCAACAAAAGAAAGAATGATTATGGAAGGATTACATTGATTGGAGAAAATGGTATAAAGACAGCTGTTGCAGAATTTCTGGTGGAGATACTTAATGAACTGTTCATACAGGTATTTCAATCTTGTGCATGTGACTTCATGGAGAGATTGAGAGTAGTAGATGATGGAGACTAGAGACTGACTGTAAGTGAGCAAGAGGTGTATGGGGAGTTGAGTAAACTAGATGTTAATAAGGCTGTGGGACTTGATAATATATCACCACGTATTCTGAAGGAATGTGCCAGGGAGTTGACACCTGCCTTGACATATTTTTTTAATACGAGTCTTGCACTCGGTCAAGTCCCTAAGGAGGGCAAGATTGTACCACTTCATAAAGGAAGTGATCGAACTCAAGCATTAAACTATAGGCCTATCTGTGTGTCAGGTGTTGTGGTTAAGTTGTTGGAGAAGCTTGTGAGAACTAGGATCCAGAGTTGGGTTGGCAACAATCGTATCATCTTTGATTGACAGTATGGATTTGCTAAACGGAAGTAATGTTTTAGTAATCTACTTACTTATTACAATAAAGTGACTGCTTCCTTGGACAGGGGAGAAGGATACACGGTAATATACTTGGATTTTGCAAAGGCTTTTGATAAAGTCCCTCATGATAAATTGATAGTCAAACTTGAGCGGATGGGTTGGATATTAGATTGGTGCATTGGATTGGAGATCGGCTGTCTGATAGGTATCAACAAGTTGTGTATGGGAGAGCGATGTCGAGGAAAAGGAAAGTCACTAGCGGAGAGCCTCAGGGATCTGTTTTAGGGCCATTACTGTTTAACTTGTGTTAATGATATAGGTGAAGATTTTAATGGAGATATTCAGTTGTTTGTAGATGATGCAAAGTTGGGACGAACCATGAAGAGTAGTGAGGATGTTGTGACTTTGCAGGAAGACTTGAATAAATTGAGTGATTGGGCACGGAAATGGGGATGTGAGTTCAATGTTGCAAAATGTAAGGTTTTAAAATTTGGAAAACAAAGATGGGATGCAGAATTTATGCTTGGTGAGGATACCTTGTTGGAGGTGGAAGAAATAAGAGATCTGGGGGTGATAGTAGATAAGGATCTGAAATTAATGGACACATAGCCAGAATTGTGAAGACAACACAAAAGTTTCTGGGAATGATGCGGAGGACACTGATGTGTAGAAGTAGGGAGATTCTTGTTCCATTGTATAAGGCTTTGATAGGCCACACATGAACTATTGTGCCCAGATTTGGTCACCTGGTTTTCAGAACGATGAAGAGATGTTGGAAAGGGTCTAAAGGCGACTGACTAAGGTAGTTTCTGACCTCTGGAATGTCGAGTATGAGGAAAAATTTAGGAGATATGATAGACCTACAAGTTGGTAAGGGGTTGTTATAGGATCAATGCTGGAGAAGTTCTACAGAAAATAGTGGGAGATCGGGGGAGAACCAGAGGTCATCCCTGAAAACTGTATAAAAAAGGTGTGAGTAATGGAGTGAGAGTCAGGTTTTTTTCGTGCAGAGTTGTAAATGATTGGAATGCCTTGCCTGAGAGTGTTGTGTCTGCAGGGAGTTTGAGTGTGTTCAAAGCACGGTATGATGAGCTGTGTGTGAGATAAAAGGACCTCCCAGATGAGTCTTTGACACCATGAAGTCTTGGGTAATAATAATATTACTAAAGAAAGAGTGCCCCTTAACAAATCCATGTTGATTCTCACGGATAACATTACTCTCATCTGCCCAATGCTGTATATGGTCCCTCACCAATTTCTCCAAGACCATAACAACTACTGACGATGCACAAACTGGCCTATAATTAGACACTTCCAGTCTGCTACCATCCTTATGCACTATCTTACCTTCCTTTCATTCCCTGGGTACTTTTCCCATAGCCAGACTTTCATTCTCTGACACTGTCATTCTTCTGCAATCATTTCTCCTCCTACTGGCCACATAGCTAAAAAATTCCAAAGGATTTTCTTTGGATCTTAATGCCAATCTCTTCTCACAATCCAGTTTTGCCTTCCTCACTATACTAGGCACTCTCCTGGCATTTGTCTTATATTCTTCATGCATCTGCTCTCCACCTCTCTCCTTATATCTCTTCCATGATCTCATTTTCACCTGCAGTTTCTGTTTGATATTGTCTGTCATCCACTTTACACCAAATTGTTTTCTCTTCTTCACTTGCTGCTAACAAATATTCCTTTACAATTTCCCAAGCACTAATGATATCTCTTCCTTCCAATTTCTCCCTTATGCATGCCAGTAATTTATAATCCAGTACCATGTTCTCCAATGCTGTATTCTGTCAAAACCCATATCAAAATCCAAAAGTATCATGGTGTGTCCATTCCCCTTGTATAGCTGTAACATTATTGTAGAACGTGAACAAGCTGTTCAAACATGACCTTCCATTAGTAAATCCATGCTGTTCATTGCAAAGTGCAGTTTGTCTGTCAACCCATTTCTATATGCAAGCCTTAACCAACTTTTCCAGTCTTCACCACCACTCTAGAGATACCAATAGGTCAACAGTTGGATACATCAGTCTTTGCACTACTCTTTTGCAATGGAATTACGATACGTTCCTTCCACTCTTCAGGAATCTTGTCTGTTCTGAGACTCAAATTATATATCCTGGTGAAAGGAATATAAAATATAGACATGTTTACACAAGAATATTATATTTTAATTTGCCAAATATTACAGTCTGAAAATATCAGACTATCATCAGTGGCTACATTGGAACAGTTTTTAACACGGTGGAATACCAACAATTGACCATTCAAAAGTAGAATGAGCCATGTGATGTTATATCGCTAAGCATTAAAAGAGAGGAAAAAATATTTTTTATCAGAGTAATGATTAAATTAAAGATATTAATTCACAAATTCATATAATAATCTTAATTTATAAATAACATTAGACTAATGTAAGAATTAAAATTCTTAATTAAAAAAATTATATATATATTAATGTGTTATCCTGATTAAACTTTCCCATATTTTTGATAATGATATACAGTCATTTCGATTCAAGTTAATTTCTTTTCATATTCATACTTAACTTTCCATACAAAAGTTGCAACTTTTCTGGCTTGCTCCTGATTATTTTCGTAACTGACATCATTCTTATGCATATGTTATTTCTTCCACATCATCGTTTTCTTACAAATCTCTTGCTTAATTAGATTACACATCCATTTTACTCCTATCCTATTTATTCTTTGAACTCTAGGGACACATTCTGATATTCCATTATTTAAGTATTTTTTAAACACTTCCATGCACTGTCCTTATCATTCTCATCCAACAACTGATACTATGATGCAGAACACAGCATACCCCTAATAAAGGTGGTCATAATTTCTTGCTTTGTAAGTTAACACATAACCTTTTCTGAGTGACACATTCATGAACTTTGCCACATCTTTAGTGAGTACTACATAATCAGATATAATACTCTTTGGCCTTGAGTTTCTTCTGTTGCATGTTGCCGAGGAAGTTGTCTCACAGTAGCTCAATAAATTCAGTTTTATTTTTCTCATGAGATGTCACAGCTACCTAATCAATGTTTAGATAATTAAAGTTCCCATCATGATTATCTATTTCTCACCCATCTTAATTTGGTAATGCATTTCTTTGTCACTAGGGACTGATCCACTAGCTCTGTAACAACGCCCCATTATGTATTTGATCTTGTTAGACTCCACCTCACACCAAATGGCATGAAATTCACTGCTACATGAAAAACTGATAGTAGTTTTTCATGCAGATTGTCAAGAAAGTGAAGGTTCGACTGCAACCTAATATAAATATAATGCAGTACAAGCTTAATGGAAGTTTCTTCACTTGGCTATGCTACCAATTATATATTTGGTTTAATCCTTTATCCAAGTGTAAGCAAACAAAGTTTCCACGCAAAGTATTTTCAGGACTAGGGCAACTCGTGGTAAAGGTTGTATAACTTCTCATCACTTGCCTTAGTATCCCATAATACAAAGCACATCTCCTTACAGACATGTATGATGCTATGCATTAAGGTAAAGGTCACTACCCAGACCGGTTTCGACCTTTATTGAGGTCTCATCAGTGGGAGCCAGACCCAGAGGTGGTGATACTAAAGTGGAAGTAATGGAGAAGTCATATTTCCATATACCAGTTGCCAAAAGGTGTTGCACCTTATTATTAACATTCTCTGGATTAGAGATAAGTTGATGGAAGTTTTTTCACTTGGCTATGCTAATTATATATTTGGTTTAATCCTTTATCCAAGTGTAAGCAAACAAAGTTTGCGCATGAAGTATTTTCAGGACTGGAGCAACTCGTGGCAAAGGTGGTATAACTTTTCATCATTTGCCTTAGTATCACCTTTGTACTACCTTTGCCACGAGTTTTCTGAGGAAATGACTTTTATGAAGAACTCTTGTCTTGTTCCAATGAGCTTCATGTTTAGTTGATAGCTTGCAAGTCCACACTGTTCAAGCTCATGGTATTTAATATAAGACTTGTGTTCTTCTAGCTGAATGAAAGCAGATCTTGTTTGTCCAAAATAGGATAACACACAAAAGCAAGAAATCTGGTAGATACCTGGATAATTGAGAAGTGGAAGCTTGTCCTTAGGAAGAAGTGAGAAAGGTAGAAATTTTTCGGATGGGATGAAAGGCAGCAAAAATATTTAGTGGTTTTAAAACTTTCATTATGCGTCCACTAATGTGTTGCACATAAGGAATAGGAATGCACAAAGAATGGGCACGATATACTGTGTTAATAGTTCCAAGGTTTTGAATTGGTGTTGACTGTAGATGAATTTTGACTGTTGTGACAGTCTGTTTTCACACTACTGTCTAATAGGTTATACATAAATAATGAGTCAGTGTAATGGAGAGAATCATCATGCCTGTCACTTAGCACATCAATGTTTGTCACCAATTATGATAACATGATTGTAACTACTGTCATGCAGAATGCTCTCTAGTTCTTGTGTAAAGTGGTCAGGCATTAAACTGTTTGATTTTATAATACATTCTGGTTATTTCTCCTTTAGAAACTAATTACAGGTATCCCTTGATTAACGTGATTAATTAATCCCTCGATATTACCGTGTATATCAAAATCATGTTAATCAAATATATGGTTAAAATTACAATTTGTCCATGATTGATTGCTATATTAATAATTTGTTTTATATGATACTCTTTTAGAAAAAATAACAAAATGAATGCAAAGTTTGAGTATGCTGGTACCTATATTAGGTAGTGCAATTTTTTTTTTATCAAAAAAGTTATCAAGAGTTGTTTTAAACAGTTTTGTTTTTTGTTTTTTCTTATCAGCATAAATTCTACTATAACAAGCAAAATGACTCTCTAGAACTCGGCAAACAAGCATTCTTAATCCGTATCCTTAACATCTGGATCCGTATCCATTACTTGCTTCTTAAGCAATTCTAAAATGCGAAATATTCCATCCAGTTCTTTGATTGTTCACATATTTCGAAAACTACCCAAGTCATTAGTGCATTCTGGCAAAAGGTTTTTCCAAACAGCTCTCATGCAGCTAGAAGACATTTGCTCCCACAAGTCATGAATGTTTTCAATTGAGTGTTTAATGTTCAATTTTTTCCAGAATTCTTGGAGCATAATCGCATTTTCTCCCATTGTTGTTTCTACTGCCTTCAAGAATATCTTTTTAAGAAAATAGGCCTTGAAAGTTGCAATGACGCCCATGTCCATGAGTTGTATCAATGATGTCGTATTTGGTAGAAAAAATAAAACTTTCACATTCTCACACAGATCATTAAGAGAATTTGGATGACCAGGTGCATCGTCATCAACGTCATCATGCTCTCTACTTTCTTTGTCTTGGCTAGGTAAATTTATGTATTAATAAATGGTAAATTTAAAGGTGCGTTAATTAAAACTCTTGCTGCATATATAAAGAGATTGTCACAATTAATTTCGCTGTGTTAATCAAATCCTGGGTTAAGCAAGGGATACCTGTATATTAACAAATTGAAGGAACAGCGATGGGCAATCCTATTTCTGCTATTATCGCCAACTTCTTCATGGAACATTTTGATCAATTTATTTTTGATAACATAACACCTAGATCATTCAGTGGTTTTGAAACTTTCATTATGTGCCTAGTAATGCGTTGTACATAGGGATAGGAATGAGAGTTATTTCTGGTCATTGTGTGTGTGTGTGTGTGTGTGTGTGTGTGTGTGTGTGTGTGTGTGTGTGTGTGTGTACGTACGTAGGCTGTTCAATAAGTAATAAGACTATATTTATACAGAAAACAGATTACCTTTAATTGTCATCATTTACATGGTCTTTTTCAAAGTAACTACCATGAGACTCGATGCATTTGTCCCAACGTTGCGTCCACTTCTTAAACATGTGTGAGAGTCTGTTTTTTGAGAGTTCTTTCAAAACCACCACCTCAGCTTTTACACATGCTTTGTTGCTTTCGAAATGGCGGCCTCTTAGTGGTTTCTTGAGCTGAGGAAACAGCCAGAAATCACACGGTGCGAGGTCTGGACGGTATGGAGGGTGTGATAGATATGTGTTGTTCTTCTGCAAAATGTCCACTACACAACCAGCAATATGTGGCCTTGCATTATCGTGGTGCAATAAGAAGACATTCTTCAACAATGGATGCTTCCTTTTGACGTGCTTGATGATAATCGCAGCTGTGTTGATCATTGTCTCTGTGATGGAAGTTGAAGGTCTTCCCTCACGTTCAAGATCTTCCACATTTTGCCTTCCTTCCTTAAAAGTTTTATGCCAGCAAAAAACACTTGCCCTCGACATTGCTTCATTGTGGAAAGCTTCACATATCATGTTAAAAGTGTCCGATGCCAATTTTTGCAAACGCACACAAAATTTAATCGCATAACGCTGTTCCAAGGACGCTTCCATTCCGAAGCCTGGTCGTGCCTCGTAGGCTTGCCGATAAGCACTTGCGTTTAGTCACGTGATACTCTGGCACATCAGCCCGTATATGCCATCTATCAACCTCTTTTGTTAATACAGACACCAACATTTCTTTATTCCACAGAAATTAATATTGTGATGAGTGGTTTCGCCACAGTAAAATTAGTCTTATTACTTATTGAACAGCCCACGTATATACTGGTTCAGTGAGCAGGTCTAGGTGATGTGTGTGTGTATTTTATATATATATATATATGAAAGAATGATCATTAACTTGGTTAACATATATATTTTTATGAAGAATTGAATGACTAGAACCGAAATTTAAGTAAAAAGGTTTTAATATAAAAACACTACTAGTTTCGGCCTGCAACAGCCTTCATCAGGTGACATAAAAGAAAGAAAAACACTAAACACTGAAGGTTAAAAGACTATGAACAACATAGAGAGTCTTTATACATAATTAGCATGAAAACATTGTAGTTGTATTTAAAGCTGTTCTTTCGCTTGTTGCATTGTTGCAAGAGTGCGTGCTTGCAGCATCACGTGAACGCCAGTACATGATTACAGTTGAATGACTATCTGGGAGGTTGTAGCTCAAGTTATTATTTAGATGAACAGGATTGAAGATGATTCTCTAGATTTCATGATTTTTCTCTCTAGTTCATCATTGCAACAGAAGATGTTAGTAGATTTTTCCCAGCAGACTTTGTGACTTTGGTTTTTATCATTATGATTAGCTGAGAAAAGGATATGACTTGATAATAATTTTCACTGGCTCGCTGTCTCTTGTAAGTAATGTCCCTCGTGTTCTTCCATATGCAATTCTACAGATTTGTCTGTCTGCCCAAAATACGAAATATCACAATCACACAATATTTTATATACACCAGGGTATTTGAGTTGATGATGACAAGGTTTTGGGTGGCTTCTTAAGAAACAGATCTTTGGAAGTGGAGTGAACAAGGTTCTGATATTGTATTTTCTTAGAACTTTTGCTAATTTATGTGAAACTGTACTTACGTAAGGAATAGATATATTGCCTTTGAATCTATTTGTTTCTTCTGAGTGATGTCTAGGAGGATTAAGAAAGAATTTTTCAATGATTCTCTTGGAATATCCATTAACTTTGAAAGAAGTTTTCGGATGCTTTATTTCTGTAAGAAGTTCATTTGGGTCATCCAGAAGAGAACGGGCTCTATGTCCCAAGGTGGAAATTATTCCAAGCTTATGAGGAGGGAAGTGATGGGACTGACTGCCTCGCTCTTCTGGTAAACTCAAAATATCGATATATAGAAAGCCCACACATACCAACAGATATCTGCATAGTCAAAAAAGATCTTATTGAAGCCAAAACTGAAGTTCTCGGACAAATTTTCTTGATAACTCTAAATACCAAATTTCACTGAATTCCATCTAGTGAGTACATAATTATCAGTTTTAATCATTTTGCCTCAAAAAAACTATGTGATTGAAACTAAAATTGAATCATATGGAAAACCTTTGTTTCTTTGAGAACATTTCAAATTTTATTAATTTAATCTAGCCAAAGTGAAGTTATTGCAATGCATAATTTTGACCAATTTTTCTCTTTATTCCTCCACAACTGTTTTAGTTGAAATGGCTTTGCAAATTTTTGTAAGTATTACTAAATACCAAATTCTCATTAATTCATTCTAGTCAGATTCCTGGAATAAACTTTACTGACAAACAAAACAAATCTGAAATGCTTATGCATTTTGTAAAACTTCCCAAGAATAATGTTTATTAGATGCTAGTTTTAATAAGTTGTGGCTTGATTGCATATTTATTTGTTAATATAAATTAAGGTTTATTAAAATGCAAATAAGAAATTTATAACTTTTAAAGCATGTCTAAAATTTTCCAGGTATTTGGTTGAAGAAAAGGAAGTTGAAGTAAACGTGAGAGACAAATGGGACAGTACTCCTCTGTAAGTAACACTTATTTAAAAAAATAATAATAAATAAAATCAATACTCATTTCTGTTGCAAATGCTTATAAAATTGGTGATAGCTGTAGAAAGTCACCAGGAAATTAGTGTGTGTGTGTGAGTGTGATGAGCAGCTTACAGTCAAATTTCCTGAATAACAGAAAAAAAAACAACTAAATATTCATGCATAGTTATGCTATCTAACTCAAATAATAGGCAGCATATGAGTTCCCCTGACAATCTGATTTGCAGGTCAGCAAAGTAAAAAAACGATTCTCTCCTGTAAGGTTGGCTGGTACTTAGTGGATCTTTCCCTCTCTCCCACATTAAGAACACACAGCACTTTGCATTTGGGAACAGCAGATATTATGAACAACTGTTAGACCTCCAGTTAGCATTTAATCATGGATGAAAGATAGGAATTAAATTGATTAAGAAGAACGAAGCTATTCTGATTACCTAATAAAGGGTATGAGATTACTTAAAGATCAAAGCTGGATAACTGAAGGAGAACTCTGCACAGCCTTTTAAGGAATGCAGAGAACCGAATGTAAAAACGAGTATCAGGATTGTTGAGGATAATAAAAGATAATAGTGTGGTAGTAAAGGTAGTCAGTGTGTTCCCAGATATGACAGTGGTTGTTTTGGTGTATCATCTGAGAGGCTGCTGTTGGAAGAGAGAAAATGACTGCAGAGAATAGATCTGAGCAAGTAAAAAGTGATATGGAAGAGCAGAAGAGTAAGGAAGGAGTGTTTATGAATGGAGAAGTGAGTAGCATGAGTTAGCAGAATGAAAAAGATGAATGGAAGAAAAACTGGTTGAATCAGGATGGACAGGGAGACACAGTGTGAGAAAAGGTGATGCTGGAAGAAGTGAATGTGTGAGTAGACAAGAAAGGAATGGGAAGGTTCTAGGATTGATGATGAGAGAGGGGGGATCTTCCTGCAGCCATTGGCTGCAGGAAGACATCTCATCTAAGAAGTGGTATCAGTGGAACTTGGTATAGATCCAGAAATATCAGAAATACGAGGAATGAAATAGTTGCATTAACTGAGTTCATTCACTCAAAAGTTGTTTGAATAAGTGTGACATGGCTGAATGAGGACAACATCCTGACAGGAATAGAGGTGGAAAAGTATGGTGTTTTTCATGAAGATAGAAAAAAAATAAATAGAGTGGAGTGCTGCAGATGATGAAAAAAGGAGTTATTCTGATACATGGCGAAAATACAACCCCTGGCAAAATGTATCTGATCAATGATTGTAACACTAACATATACATTATTATATATATTAGGATTTAATTTTCCTCAATACATAAATTTTAAACTCTATGTTTCTCCTCTGTATGTTAGGACAGGAAGTATGCACTGGTCGAAAGCTTTCCTTTTTAGACTCATAGGGATAGCACTTCTGAATATGTCTCTCATTTTTCTATAAGCCATCCATCCAAGGTGAATTCTTGGATGGATGGCTTATGAGAAAAATTTTGAAGCCCTAAACTGAACAAAAAAACTGAACACAACATCGTATGGAGAGAAGTATGCTATAAATAACATTAAGAGATAGGAAGACAAATACCTGTATAAGATCACAAACAGGTGTCATGGATATTGTAAAATACATTGAACAGGCTAAGTGGAGATGGGCTGGCCATATTGCAGGATGCAATGACAGGAGATGGACTAGAAAAACAACAGTGGAGACCAATGGATGGAGCAAAACAAAGAAAAAGGTGAAAGGATGAACTGGAACAAATTGCAGGAGTCAGATGGATGGGAGAGGCAGAAAACTGAGTGGTCTGGAAATTCATGGGGAGAGACCTTCGTCTAGCAGTGAACAGAACCAAAAGGTTGAAGAAGAGAAGAAGAATACACAAATTTTGTTCAGTTCGAGCAGTTATAAATATAAATAGGATTAACAAAGAAACAAAATTTATTACAAAAAATATTTTATAGTTTTAACCAGAAATAATGTGAATGGAAAATCAAACACTGAAGGAAAAAGTATGCAGTTATTCTTTGAATAGGAAATATATATCCGATCGCCTAACTCAGTATTTTGTTATTCCTCCTTTAGCCTGAATGATGGCTTTCATCCTTAGTGGCACGGACTTGATAAGCTTTTGACAGTCAGTTGGCAGAATTTCACTCCAGCTTTCCATGATTGCTTGACTTAATTCAATGACATTTGTGGGCTTTTTGGTGTCGATTTTACGCTTTAAAATATTCCAAACATTTTCAATCAGATTAAGGTCCGAGCTATTGGAATACCAAGTTATATTATTAATTGAAGTATTTCCATTGTTTAGCAGATAGTTTTTGATTTGTCTACTGCAGTGACAAGATGCAATTATCTTGATGATGATAATCTTGAAAAAATGAAGTCATTGGAATCCTGGAACCATTTTTCGATACTAGGAACCAAAAAACACACTAAAATTTTTTCAGGGTTGACTGTATGTAACACGATACCTAGTTTTCCAGCACCTCATGATGTGATGCAACTCCAAACAGTAAATGAGGGTGAAAATGTAACTTTGGCATTAATGCACTCATCAAAGAACTTTTCACCAACTCTTCTCCATACAACGGTACCATTATTATCACCAGTTCCAAGGCAAATTTGAGATTCGTCACTAAAAATGACTTTTTCCAGTCATCAAATTAACCAATTTACATGATTTTTACACCATTGGAAATGTGTTTTTTTTTCTGTTACTTTATCAAAAAAAGGTTTCGTTTTTGCTTTGCAAAAGTGAAATCCTTCAGCTGATCTCATACTGTGCGGTCGCTTACTTTCACTCTGTAGTTCGACCATGCAGTATTAAGTTGTTTTAATGTTGAATGTCATATGGACTTCACAAGTTCAGCCAGTTTTCTGTGCTCTCTGCATAAGATGGCACATGGAGACATCCACTTTGAGGCATGCTTTTTACACTATTTGTCAAATGACATTTTTTCCAAACGATATGTCACATACGATACTTTGAGCACATTTTAGTAATCTAGCTACTTGTGTTTGAGACATTCCATCTTTCAGATATCAGTCACTCTATTTTTTAAATTGCTTAAAGGTTCTTTCACAGTAACCATCCTTTAACGCTATAGGTGGAATTCAGATTTTGCAATCATGATTCTGCTCCTTATAAATGTTTTCTTTATGCTTTGTGCCTGCACAGACAATTGTAGATTTGCATATTGGGAAATGATACACATTTGTTTCCTCAGTGATTGCTTACTTTTTTCCAACTGTCAGTTTGATCAAATACTTTTGCTTTCTTTAAATTAGCCTTTAAACATACAAAAATGTTCTGTTGTTTCTATACTTTAAAGTAAGTCATTTCATTTCTTGTATGTTTAAACATTTATATGTTAAACTTTCTCAGAAATATATAGTGTATATTGCAGTCATCATAGGGAAAACATTGATCAAATACTTTTTGTCAGGGGTTGTATAAGTGTCAGTGGTTGTGAAGCAGTATGGTGTGATGTAGAGATGAATAGAACGAAATACTTGATATTACTACAATGGTAATGTTGCTATATCTGGTAATGTGGAGGGCAGTGACAATGAAATATCTAAGTAAATAGGGTGATCGTTATGGGCGATTTTAATTATGGTAATATAGATTGGGATGATGAGATGGCATCCAGAAGTAAAGAAAATTAATTTTTTGAAAATTAATTAATTAATTGAGAGAAAACTGCTGTAGGTAGTATGTAGGATCAGCTGTGTTTGGATTAGATCATCTCATCAGAGGTTTCATCATAAGTAAGGTGATGTTTGGTGAGAGTGATCATGAAGTGATTACCTGGGTGATTGCTAACTATGTGATGATTACTCTGAAGAAAGGATATATATGTAAAACTACAAGGCTAGGGATTATGAAAACTTCAGGAGAACAGCTTGCAAGAGTATCATGGAATGAGGATTTTGGTGTCTTTCAAGAACACTCTAGCTGTGAAATGGATAAATGAAGAGTTATGCACACAGTTTGAATAAAGAAAGCATTATGGAGGCAGCATAAAATGAGTGTAATCATCAATTGCATGAGGAGTACAAAGAACAGGCAAGGAAGGTAACTTGATTATTAAGGGTAGCTAAAGTGGAATACGAACAGCAGTTGCTAATGAAACCAAAAAACCTTAAAGAGTTCTTTCAGTATGTAGTCAGCAGAAGAAAGAATGATTGTGGGAGGATGATTTCAGTTGGTGAAAATGGTAAAAGGTAGTCCCCTTCAGAGGATATAGTTGAGGTATTGAATGAGCAGTTCATGAAGTTATTTCATCCTTATGAACGTGACATCATGCAGAGTTTGAGTTCAGCAGAAAGGGATGAGGAGCAAGAGCCCAAATATCAGTGAGCAGGAGGTATATGAGCAATTGATCTGTAAACTTGATGTTAATAAGGGTATAAGACTTGATGATATATCATCATATATTGAATGTACCAGGAAGTTAACATCTGCCTTGTTTAAGTTGTACATTGGGCCAAGTTACAAGGGAGTGGAAGAAGGCAAAATTCATAAGAGATGTGATGAGTCAAATTATAGGCCAATCTGTGTCAGGTGTTGCTATTCAAATATTGAAGAGATTAATGAGGATTGAGGGACAGCTTGGGTTAGATGAAGGAATATTGTGTTTTAGTAATCTGCTTGCTTATTGCAATAAGGTGATGGGTACATTGGGCTAGAGAAATGCTTACGCTGTGGTGTACTTAGATTTTGCAAAGGCTTTTAATAGTGGCACATGAAAAATTGATAGCTAAATTGTAGTGTATGGGGTTGGATAACAGATTAGTGCACTGATTTGGAGATTGGCCATCTGATAGGTATCAGCAGATTGCACATGGGGAAGCGGGGGAGGCAATATCCCGGAAGTGGAAAGTCACCAGTAGTGTGCCTCGCGTGTCTGTTTTAGGTCCATTGCTGTTTAACTTGTATGTTAATGATATTGGGGAAGGTCTGAAAGAGGCAATTCAGTTGTTTGCAGATGAAACGAAGTAGGGAATAGATAGCTATAAGGGACAAAGTGGATGTTGTGGCTTTGCAAGCGGACTTGAATAGACTGAGTGAGTGGGCATGGGAGTGTGGTTACCAGTTCAGTGTTGCAAAGTGTAAGGTTTTATAATTTGCAACACTGAACTGAGAACCACACTCCCTGCCAATTGGATGCAGAGTATACAATTGGTGGGGATAAATTGGAAGAATTGAGTTCTGTTTGATTAATATGGGCCCAAAATTTATAGGACACATTGATAAAATTGTGAGAACAGCACACAAATTCTGCCAATAATGAAGAGGACACTGACTTGTAGAAGTGAAGAGTTATGGTTCCATTTATAAATCCTTACTCTGTACGGATTTGATCACCTAGTTTTGAAAAGTATGAAGAGATATTGGAAAGGGTCCAGAAATGATTGACTAAGGTGGTTTCTGGTCTCTGGAATATTGAGTATGAAGAAAGGTTGAAAAAATGCAATTTGCAGAGTCTAGTGGATAGGAAGTGGGTGGATATGATATAGATATAAGCTGGTAAGGGTTTTTATTAGATTAGTGCTGAACTTTTTCATAGAATTGTGGGAGATGGGGATAGAATGAGAGATCATCACTGGAAACTGTATAAGGAGAGTGTGAGTAAAAAAGTGAGAAGTAGGTTGTTGCATGAAGAGTGCTAAATGAATGATGTGTATTTTCTGAGTGTGGTAACTGCAGAGAATGTGAATCATTTAAGACATGTTATGATTAGCTGTGTGTGCAACAGATAGGTCTTTGACTCCATAGAAATCTGAAGATGATGATAATAATAGTTGTATATTTGAATCTACAGTTCTCCATCTGAGACTGCTTGACTATTTTTTCAGTATGATATTCATTTTAATCCTGCCTGAAACTAAGTGATCATTTTCGATTTTAAATCCCTCTATATCTTGTATCCTGAACAAGCATGAAGATATAACCACCATAGTAATGTACACTACATAAGACTTACTTCTTGCATGTTTTTTTCATGTGACTTCGTGTTTTGATGGTGCTTATCTACAATACTACTGAGTTTGAGTTTCTTCCAGCAGTTGCTGTTCATTCACTAGGTTCTCCCTGCTTCCTTAATGAATGCATGTTTGTTCACCATCAGCTTTGTTTGTAGTTTAAGCCAATAAAGTTTGGTTGACTCTATCCCAAATTGCCAGCTCTTTGTTTTCAGCATCCAGGTGAATACCTAATAATGGGTTGCCACATAAGATTGGATCTTATGTGGCATCTTCATAAGATCTTCACATAGCCTTAGAGGCTATGTGAAGATCTTTTACCAGTTATCTAGCTTTGACCCTTAAGTCCCACCCTGCCAATTTTTTGTATAGAAGCTAAAACTTCTCACAAAACTTGCTGCAGTCACCTGTAATACTTATTATTAAAATAATATGATGACATGCTGTTTTTACTTGTATGTAGTAAATATCACCACTATTGATATTGCTCAGAAAGTTCTCAGCTAATCTAGGTAATGTGGAATTGAAAAAGAAGTGTGCTCTATATACAAGTTGTCTGGTTATGAAGATTTCTAACAAAGTTTTTTTAATGCATCTCCCAGCACAAAAAGTTGTAACCTATAGTACATTTGTACTGTGATCGATTTAAGGATTTTTTATTTTTTATTATGTTTTTCCCATTTTCCTTACAAGTTAAGCTCAGTTGTCTGTCACAGTCAAGTAACTTGGTTTTCTGATATGGTAGTTAGTTCTATCTGCACATTGTATTATAGCTGTCAGTTGCATAAGTTCTAGCTGATTTTCCTGTTTTGCTGAAGGAAAAACCCTACCACCTCCATGAAACCAGCTAACTCACCTCCAGTTGAAAAGCCCTGATAAAGGTTTTGCATCCTAGATGGGATTTGAACTCGGGTCTTTCCATCAAAACTGACTGAACTACGAAGTCCCTCTGTTGTCTTTTATGTTTATTTAACTTAGTGGTATTCTGATCCTATGGTTCACATATCTCCTTATCATGAACCATGGGCACACTGCCTGTTGGTGTCAGTGCCTCCTTCACTATCTTCCTCCACCTTTCTTTGTCCACTGCATAGTGTTGCAGTTTCTGTACATCCATTCCACATCAGTCCTTTATGTCGTCTATCCATTCTCTGTTGTGGTCTACCTTTCTGTTTACACTATCCATAATACCAAACATGAATGTCTTTATCTTCTGATCCTTACTTATTCTGCAGATGTGTCCAAATATTTGCAGCTTCTAT